>NC_042621.1:303281155-303518286 GCF_901001135.1 Rhinatrema bivittatum
AGGATGCATCGCCTCAGGTTATTGATAACGCCGGGGCAGGATGCGCCGCCTCAGGTTATTGATAACGCCGGGACAGGATGCATCGCCTCAGGTTATTGATAACGCCGAGGCAGGATGCGTCGCCTCAGGTTATTGATAACGCCGGGACAGGATGCGCCGCCTCAGGTTATTGATAACGCCGGGGCAGGATGCGTCGCCTCAGGTTATTGATAACGCCGGGACACGATGCATCGCCTCAGGTTATTGATAACGCCGGGACAGGATGTGCCGCCTCAGGTTATCGATAATGCCGGGGCACCTCAGGTTATTGATAACGCCGGGACACGATGCGTCGCCTCAGGTTATTGATAACGCCGGGACAGGATGTGCCGCCTCAGGGTATGGATAACGCCGGGGCAGGATGCGCTGCCTCAGGTTATTGATAACGCCGGGACACGATGCATCGCCTCTGGTTATTGATAATGCCGGGACAGGATGCGCCGCCTCAGGTTATTGATAACGCCGGGACACGATGCGTCACCTCAGGTTATTGATAACGCCCTGACAGGATGTGCCCCCTCAGGGTATGGATAACACCGGGGCAGGATGCGCCGCCTCAGGTTATTGATAACGCCGGGACACGATGCGTCGCCTCAGGTTATTGATAACGCCGGGACAGGATGCGTCGCCTCAGGTTATTGATAACGCCGGGACACGATGCGTCGCCTCAGGTTATTGATAACGCCGGGACAGGATGTGCCGCCTCAGGTTATTCATATCGCCGGGACACGATGCATCGCCTCAGGTTATTGATAACGCCGGGACAGGATGTGCCGCCTCAGGTTATTGATAACGCCGGGGCACCTCAGGTTATTGATAACGCCGGGACAGGATGCGCCGCCTCAGGTTATTGATAACGCCGGGGCACCTCAGGTTATTGATAACGCCGGGACAGGACGCCCCGCCTCAGGTTATTGATAACGCCGGGACAGGATGCGCCGCCTCAGGTTATTGATAACGCCGGGACAGGACGCCCCGCCTCAGGTTATTGATAACGCCAGGACAGGACGCCCCGCCTCAGGTTATTGATAACACCGGGACAGGACGCCCCGCCTCAGGTTATTGATAACGCCAGGACAGGACGCCCCGCCTCAGGTTATTGATAACGCCGGGACAGGACGCCCCGCCTCAGGTTATTGATAATGCCAGGACAGGACGCCCCGCCTCAGGTTATTGATAACGCCGGGACAGGACGCCCCGCCTCAGGTTATTGATAACGCCGGGACAGGACACCCCGCCTCAGGTTATTGATAAAGCCGGGACAGGATGCGCCGCCTCAGGTTATTGATAAAGCCGGGACAGGACGCCCCGCCTCAGGTTATTGATAACGCCGGGACAGGATGCGCCGCCTCAGGTTATTGATAACGCCGGGACAGGACGCCCCTCCTCAGGTTATTGATAACGCCAGGACAGGATGCCCCGCCTCAGGTTATTGATAACACCGGGACAGGACGCCCCGCCTCAGGTTATTGATAACGCCAGGACAGGACGCCCCGCCTCAGGTTATTGATAACGCCGGGACAGGACGCCCTGCCTCAGGTTATTGATAATGCCAGGACAGGACGCCCCGCCTCAGGTTATTGATAACGCCGGGACAGGATGCGCCGCCTCAGGTTATTGATAAAGCCGGGACAGGATGCGCCGCCTCAGGTTATTGATAACGCCGGGGCAGGATGCGCCGCCTCAGGTTATTGATAAAGCCGGGACAGGATGCGTCGCCTCAGGTTATTGATAACGCCGGGGCACCTCAGGTTATTGATAACGCCGGGGCAGGATGCGTCGCCTCAGGTTATTGATAACGCCGGGGCACCTCAGGTTATTGATAACGCCGGGGCAGGATGCGCCTCCTCAGGTTATCGATAACGCCGGGACAGGATGCGCCTCCTCAGGTTATTGATAACGCCGGGGCAGGATGCGTCGCCTCAGGTTATCGATAACGCCGGGACAGGATGCGCCGCCTCAGGTTATCGATAACGCCGGGGCAGGATGCGCCTCCTCAGGTTATCGATAACGCCGGGACAGGATGCGCCGCCTCAGGTTATCGATAACGCCGGGGCAGGATGCGCCGCCTCAGGTTATTGATAAAGCCGGGACAGGATGCGTCGCCTCAGGTTATTGATAACGCCGGGTCAGGATGCGCCACCTAAGGTTATTGATAACGCCGGGACAGGATGCGCCGCCTCAGGTTATTGATAACGCTGGGGCAGGATGTGTCGCCTCAGGTTATTGATAACGCCGGGGCACCTCAGGTTATTGATAACGCCGGGGCAGGATGCGTCGCCTCAGGTTATTGATAACGCCGGGGAACCTCAGGTTATTGATAACGCCGGGGCAGGATGCGCCTCCTCAGGTTATCGATAACGCCGGGGCAGGATGCGCCTCCTCAGGTTATCGATAACGCCGGGGCAGGATGCGTCGCCTCAGGTTATCGATAACGCCGGGGCAGGATGCGCCGCCTCAGGTTATCGATAACGCCGGGACAGGATGCGCCGCCTCAGGTTATCGATAACGCCGGGGCAGGATGCGCCTCCTCAGGTTATCGATAACGCCGGGACAGGATGCGCCGCCTCAGGTTATCGATAACGCCGGGGCAGGATGCGCCTCCTCAGGTTATCGATAACGCCGGGACAGGATGCGCCTCCTCAGGTTATCGATAACGCCGGGGCAGGATGCGTCGCCTCAGGTTATCGATAACGCCGGGGCAGGATGCGCCTCCTCAGGTTATCGATAACGCCGGGGCAGGATGCGTCGCCTCAGGTTATCGATAACGCCGGGGCAGGATGCGTCGCCTCAGGTTATCGATAACGCCGGGGCAGGATGCGCCGCCTCAGGTTATCGATAACGCCGGGGCAGGATGCGCCGCCTCAGGTTATTGATAACGCCGGGGCACCTCAGGTTATTGATAACAGCGGGACAGGATGCGCCGCCTCAGGTTATTGATAACGCCGGGGCAGGATGCGCCGCCTCAGGTTATTGATAACGCCGGGGCAGGATGCGCCGCCTCAGGTTATTGATAACGCCGGGACAGGATGCATCGCCTCAGGTTATTGATAACGCCGGGGCAGGATGCGCCGCCTCAGGTTATTGATAACGCCGGGACAGGATGCATCGCCTCAGGTTATTGATAACGCCGGGGCAGGATGCGTCGCCTCAGGTTATTGATAACGCCGGGACAGGATGCGCCGCCTCAGGTTATTGATAACGCCGGGGCAGGATGCGTCGCCTCAGGTTATTGATAACGCCGGGACACGATGCATCGCCTCAGGTTATTGATAACGCCGGGACAGGATGTGCCGCCTCAGGTTATCGATAATGCCGGGGCACCTCAGGTTATTGATAACGCCGGGACACGATGCGTCGCCTCAGGTTATTGATAACGCCGGGACAGGATGTGCCGCCTCAGGGTATGGATAACGCCGGGGCAGGATGCGCTGCCTCAGGTTATTGATAACGCCGGGACACGATGCATCGCCTCTGGTTATTGATAATGCCGGGACAGGATGCGCCGCCTCAGGTTATTGATAACGCCGGGACACGATGCGTCACCTCAGGTTATTGATAACGCCCTGACAGGATGTGCCCCCTCAGGGTATGGATAACACCGGGGCAGGATGCGCCGCCTCAGGTTATTGATAACGCCGGGACACGATGCGTCGCCTCAGGTTATTGATAACGCCGGGACAGGATGCGTCGCCTCAGGTTATTGATAACGCCGGGACACGATGCGTCGCCTCAGGTTATTGATAACGCCGGGACAGGATGTGCCGCCTCAGGTTATTCATATCGCCGGGACACGATGCATCGCCTCAGGTTATTGATAACGCCGGGACAGGATGTGCCGCCTCAGGTTATTGATAACGCCGGGGCACCTCAGGTTATTGATAACGCCGGGACAGGATGCGCCGCCTCAGGTTATTGATAACGCCGGGGCACCTCAGGTTATTGATAACGCCGGGACAGGACGCCCCGCCTCAGGTTATTGATAACGCCGGGACAGGATGCGCCGCCTCAGGTTATTGATAACGCCGGGACAGGACGCCCCGCCTCAGGTTATTGATAACGCCAGGACAGGATGCCCCGCCTCAGGTTATTGATAACACCGGGACAGGACGCCCCGCCTCAGGTTATTGATAACGCCAGGACAGGACGCCCCGCCTCAGGTTATTGATAACGCCGGGACAGGACGCCCCGCCTCAGGTTATTGATAATGCCAGGACAGGACGCCCCGCCTCAGGTTATTGATAACGCCGGGACAGGACGCCCCGCCTCAGGTTATTGATAACGCCGGGACAGGACACCCCGCCTCAGGTTATTGATAAAGCCGGGACAGGATGCGCCGCCTCAGGTTATTGATAAAGCCGGGACAGGACGCCCCGCCTCAGGTTATTGATAACGCCGGGACAGGATGCGCCGCCCCAGGTTATTGATAACGCCGGGACAGGACGCCCCTCCTCAGGTTATTGATAACGCCAGGACAGGATGCCCCGCCTCAGGTTATTGATAACACCGGGACAGGACGCCCCGCCTCAGGTTATTGATAACGCCAGGACAGGACGCCCCGCCTCAGGTTATTGATAACGCCGGGACAGGACGCCCCGCCTCAGGTTATTGATAACGCCAGGACAGGACGCCCCGCCTCAGGTTATTGATAACGCCGGGACAGGACGCCCCGCCTCAGGTTATTGATAACGCCGGGACAGGACGCCCCGCCTCAGGTTATTGATAAAGCCGGGACAGGATGCGCCGCCTCAGGTTATTGATAAAGCTGGGACAGGACGCCCCGCCTCAGGTTATTGATAACGCCGGGACAGGACGCCCCGCCTCAGGTTATTGATAACACCGGGACAGGACGCCCCGCCTCAGGTTATTGATAAAGCCGGGACAGGATGCGCCGCCTCAGGTTATTGATAACGCCGGGACAGGTTTCCCGCCTCAGGTTATTGATAACGCCGGGTCAGGATGCGCCGCCTCAGGTTATCGGTAACGCCGGGACTGGATGTGCCGCCTCAGGTTATTGATAACAGCGGGACAGGATGTGCCGCTTCACCCTTTGCGGTTCCCAGTTTGCCTGGGTGCAGCAAGTGATGGGCTGAGGAGGAGTCGGCTGTTCGTACCCGCGACTGGAGAGGCTTCGGAGAGATGGCGCTTACCTTATTGAGGAGGCAGGTTTAACAGCAGTGGATGCGGTGAAATCTCTGGGCGTCAGCCTATGCTCATATTAGCCTAGTTAGGCTGTTCAGGCCACTATTGAGTTTTCAAGCTTTAAAGTCCGTGGTCTATGCTTTGGCAATAGCCGTAATTGATGGGTACAGCGCTATCTACTGGAGCTTAGTTGGGGCCATCACCGGTCGTCTACAAGAGATGCAGAGTATGGGAGCTGGAGTAACCGTGGGCCGTTGAACACTGACCCTGGCGGATCCGCAGCTCGTGAAGCTGCAGGGGCTTTTACCTGTCTAACTGCGACGCAGGTTTAAGATTCTGGCGTCAGCATGTAAGCTTTTCAGAGGGCCTTGACCCCCCACGCCCCGCACATGAGTTAATCGATGGCGGGTGGGCTAGGCCATGATATCAGCGTCAGCTTCCTTCGGTGAAGGCGCTCGGCACAGGGCCTGAGGAACAATTTTACCACTGCAAGTGAGTGCGCGTTAGAGAGAAAGGAAGAACTTGGCGAATGGTCTCAGAGGAGGGTGGGACAGGGCCTGTTTTCCATTCTGAATGTTTCATGCCCGCTGCAGTCACTGTAAAGTACAACAGGCGGGCCTCAGGGGAACCTCGCTATCGGGTCTATACATTCATATTTATTTTTGTTATTTGGATGATTTTGTGGTTTTAGGTTTGTCCGTCGCTTTGGACGATTCTTTTGGAACCTGGAAGGTGATTAGTACAAGTTATTAAATAAAATCAATAAAAAGTAACCCTGCAAGTTTGCACTTGCAAAGTGAAAATGCCCTGGGGAGTGGCGTGGGGGAGGGGGTTCTTTTGAAAATCCAGGCCAGTGGCGCATGGCAGGGGCTTGGTATCCTGCTTCCAAGCAGCTGCAGATGTGCATCTGGACAGAACATCTGGGGGCTTTCACAATGCAAGCCCCGCATGTACTGTCCGTCCCTGACCTAATCCCACGGTTAAAGGTACCCGCGCTGTGAACCTGTACTGACTCTGTGCGTGTGGGAGGGGAGGGGCCGTTCTCAGGGATCCCGTGAAGCACTCTTTTACCTGCCGGAATGACCTTTCACTCCAGCAGCGTGAGACCTATCCAGAGATGACGTGGTTCCCGTCTTCGGACGTGGCCAGGAGCGCTCACGTCCAGCATCGTCTTTGGACACGTCTTATGCTGATCCAGAGAAAGGTATCCGAGCGTGCAGTGGACGGATGGAGGCAGCTCCTGGACCCCCCTCTGCACGGCACCACAGAGCCCAGCTGATAACCCATCAGCTCTGACTGGTACCGGGCCGGGCTGCCACGTCTGCCCATCCTTTCCTCTTCTGAAGGGGCCATGAAGAGCTAGGACCGCTCTCCAGAAAGGACGCAGAATAAGAAAGGCGATCGAGGTTCTTTTCCGCAAGCTTTTGTAAAACGGCTGTTCAATTTCCTTTCAGGCCCACGTCGTTTCATCCCTGGAGGTTACAGAGCACCTTTATCAACAGCTCCTGCAAGTTCAGAACCAGGCCATGGACGGTAAGGGACTCGCAGTTCTGTCCAGATTTTCTTTTCTTCTCTTCTGGATATTGCTGCAGACCTTTGTGCTATGCCCGCTGCTCCCTGCAGTAGTCAGAGCGCTGGGCTAGGAGCCAGGGGCTTTATCAGTTGGAATGCAGCAGCCATCTTGGGCTCCAGTTGTGTGAATGAATGCAAGAAGTGCTGGTCCTGCCCAGATGCTCGTGCGATGCCTCGGTATCGTTACCTGGAGAGGATGTTAGTGGCTCAGTGGGAGCAAGACTGAACCAGTTGCTCGGCCATCAGGAGGAACTTAGGAGAGAGTTGGTACCAATGACCTGCTCAACCATGGTCTTCCAGGGCCATTAGAGGTCCCAAGATGCGTGTCTGAAGAGTAAAGAGGTCAACCCTTGTGACATGGCTGACACTCCAATTGCAAACTAATGAAGGCCCTCGCTAGTGGAATACATTTCCCTAACGGGTTTTGTGGTAGAGATTGTATCGCACATGCTTTAGTGTACACTGCAGCCCCTCAGTGACCCTGCTACATCAGCCAAGGAAACAGCTACCCAACTCACACCTAGAGGCAAAAACCTCATTGTAATCAATTGTGTTATGTAGAAATAAGATGAGAACTTTTCATTGGACTAACGATACATTTGCTACTTGATTTGGGGATTTCTATTCCTTTCATTGTTGGTTCAGTAAGAAATGAGATTAGACGGATAGATTGTGAATATGGAAGAGACTTATAGAAGTAAATTATAGGTTGGGATTGCACCAGCAGCAGAAGCAGCGTTTCCCGAGCCAGCGCTGGAATGCCCCCTAGTCAGTCAGGTTTTTGGGATGTCCATGAGGTAGATCGGCCAGTGCTGCCTCCTTCGCTTCAGGTCTCTCTCGTGCTTAATTCACTGCAGTTATCCTGAAAACCTGGCGGGCTAGGAGATGCTCCAGGACTGGCGAGAGAAACGATGCTTTACAGCAATCCCTGCAGGCCTGCACAGACCTGTAAGTGCCGAGAGCACCGGTCCAATATATTTATGCACACGATGTCACCTTAGACATCCAATCAGATTGCCTTACAGTCTGAGTCAACAAGCTTAAAATGTGGCCTCATTTGCAGGCCGATACAGTAAAAGTCGCGGGAGAGCGGGCGAGCGCCCACTCTCCCGGCACGCGCACAGGCCACCCTCCTGTGCGCGCGATTCAGTATTTAAATTAGGGCCCACGGTAAAAAGAGGCGCTAGGGACACTAGCGCGTCCCTAGCGCCTCTTTTTGGACAGGAGCGGCGGCTGTCAGCGGCAGGGCCGCCATCAGGGCAGTATTCTTGGGCCTGCAGTATGGGGCCCCAGGATCTACTGCCACATATGGGGGCCCGCAGCCGCCAGGCGGCAGGTGCGCTTGGGGGATGTATTAGTTCATGGCAAAGAGGCCCACTGAGGCTCTCTCCGACAGTCTGTCGCCCAGGGGCCTACTGAAACCTGGAGCCGGCCCTGGGTGCGGGCCCCAGAGAAGGGAGAGAATCAATGCTATGCGTGTCTTTTAGACACGCATAGCATTGATTTACAGAGCACCGCAGACAGAGACTCGTCCACTGAATGCTTGTGGCCCAGACATTTTGGCTGTATGGGGCCTCAAAATTCCTGATGGCGGCCCTGGTCAGCGGGTTTGACAGCCGATGCTCAATTTTGCCGTCATTGGTTCTCGAGCCTGCTGACAGCCACAGGTACGGAAAACGGACACCGGCAAAATTGAGCGTCCGGTTTTCAACCCGCGAGCCGCGGGCCAATTTAAAATTTTTTTTTTTTAATTATTTTTAACTTTAGGGACCTCCGACTTAATATCGCCATGATATTAAGTCGGAGGGTGCACAGAAAAGCAGTTTTTACTGCTTTTCTGTGCACTTTCCCGGTGCCGAGAGAAATTAACGCCTACCTTTGGGTAGGCGCTAATTTCTGAAAGTAAAATGTGCGGCTTGGCTGCACATTTTACTTACTGAATCGCGCGGGAATACCTAATAGGGCCATCAACATGCATTTGTATGTTGCGAGCGCTATTAATTTCTGGGGGGTTGGACACGTGTTTTTGACGCGCTATTACCCCTTACTGTATAACGGGTAAAGCTAGTGCGTCGAAAATGCGCATCCAAACGCGGGTTAACAGTGCGCTCCACCGGAGTGCACTGTACTGTATCAGCCTGTTGGAGGGGTGCAGCCAGGCTCCCCCTTGGATTTTCACTGATAAACTGAGACCCCATGATGCTCCCTTGGTAGAGTCCCCGAGCAGCGGAAAACTATAGGTTTGACACCCCCCCCCCCCCGTGCATGGAGAGATGGAGAGTTCCCAGCTCCTCCTGGACTCTACCGAGAGATGCTCATCCCTTCTCAGTACCAGAGCCGGTTGTAAGCTCTCACGCCCTGCCCGTGTTAAGATAAACCTCTAGAGAAGCAGTGGGTGACATTCCTGAGGAGGAGACGCGGCACACTTACAGCCAGGTTCCTCTGGCAATCACTTCACAGGGAAGAGGAGTGACTTGCCTGGGGTCATACAGCAACTCCGTGGCAGAGCCAGGATTAGAACTGCAGTACACAGAGATACCATGATTTGTCCAAGGTCACACACAAAGTCAGTGTCAGAGCTGGGATTAAAACTAAGGTACAAGGAGACAACATGGCACAGAGCGATAAAGTGACTCACCCAGGGTCACGCAGAGAGTCAGTGACAGAGCTGGGATTAGAACTGAGGCACAGGGAGATAAAGTGACTCACCCAGGGTCACACAGAGAGGCAGTGACAGAGCTGGGATTAGAACTGAGGCACAGGGAGATAAAGTGACTCACCCAGGGTCACACAGAGAGGCAGTGACAGAGCTGGGATTAGAGCTCAGACACAGGGAGATAAAGTGACTCACCCAGGGTCACACAGAGAGTCAGTGACAGAGCCGGTATTAGAGCTGAGGCACAGGGAGATAAAGTGACTCACCCAGGGTCACACAGAGAGACAGTGACAGAGCCGGGATTAGAGCTCAGACACAGGGAGATAAACTGACTCACTCAGGGTCACACAGAGAGGCAGTGACAGAGCTGGGATTAGAGCTGAGGCACAGGGAGATAAAGTGACTCACCCAGGGTCACACAGAGAGTCAGTGACAGAGCTGAGATTAGAGCTGAGGCACAGGGGGATAAAGTGACTCACCCTGGATCACACAGAGAGACAGTGACAGAGCCGGGATTAGAGCTCAGACACAGGGAGATAAAGTGACTCACCCAGGGTCACACAGAGAGTCAGTGACAGAGCCAGGATTAGAGCTGAGGCACAGGGAGATAAAGTGACTCACTCAGGGTCACACAGAGAGGCAGTGACAGAGCTGGGATTAGAGCTGAGGCACAGGGAGATAAAGTGACTT
Organism: Rhinatrema bivittatum; assembly: GCF_901001135.1. Taxonomy (NCBI): domain Eukaryota; kingdom Metazoa; phylum Chordata; class Amphibia; order Gymnophiona; family Rhinatrematidae; genus Rhinatrema; species Rhinatrema bivittatum. Next base: position 303,291,255 of record NC_042621.1, read on the forward strand.
ACCCAGGGTCACACAGAGAGTCAGTGACAGAGCTGGGATTAGAGTTGAGGCACAGGGGGATAAAGTGACTCACCCTGGATCACACAGAGAGACAGTGACAGAGCCAGGATTAGAGCTCAGACACAGGGAGATAAAGTGACTCCCCCAGGGTCACACAGAGAGTCAGTGACAGAGCCGGATTAGAGCTGAGGCACAGGGAGATAAAGTGACTCACTCAGGATCACACAGAGAGACAGTGACAGAGCTGGGATTAGAGCTGAGGCACAGAGAGATAAAATGACTCGCCCAGGGTCATGCAGAGAGTCAGTGATAGAGCTGGGATTAGAACTGAGGTACAAGGAGACAACATGGCACAGAGCGATAAAGTGACTCACCCAGGGTCACACAGAGAGTCAGTGAGAGAGCCGGGATTAGAGCTCAGATACAGGGAGATAAAGTGACTCACCCAGGGTCACACAGAGAGACAGTGACAGTGCTGGGATTAGAGCTGAGGCACAGGGAGATAAAGTGACTCACCCAGGGTCACACAGAGAGACAGTGACAGAGCTGGGATTAGAACTGAGGCACAGGGAGATAAAGTGATTCACTCAGGATCACACAGAGAGACAGTGACAGAGCTGGGATTAGAGCTGAGGCACAGGGAGATAAAGTGACTCACCCAGGTTCACACAGAGAGTCAGTGACAGAGCTGGGATTAGAGCTGAGGCACAGGGAGATAATGTGACTCACCCTGGATTACACAGAGAGGCAGTGACAGAGCCGGGATTAGAGCTCAGATACAGGGAGATAAAGTGACTCACCTTGGATCACACAGAGAGGCAGTGACAGAGCCGGGATTAGAGCTCAGATACAGGGAGATAAAGTGATTCACTCAGGATCACACAGAGAGTCAGGGACAGAGCTGGGATTAGAGCTGAGGCACAGGGAGATAAAGTGACTCACCCTGGATTACACAGAGAGGCAGTGACAGAGCTGGGATTAGAGCTGAGGCACAGGGAGATAAAGTGACTCACCCAGGGGTCACACACAGAGTCAGGACAGAGCTGGGATTAGAACTCAAGCACAGGGAGATAAAGTGACTCACCCTGGATTACACAGAGAAGCAGTGACAGAGCCGGGATTAGAGCTCAGATACAGGGAGATAAAGTGACTCACCCAGGGTCACACAGAGTCAGTGACAGAGCTGGGATTAGAGCTCAGATACAGGGAGATAAAGTGACTCACTCAGGATCACACAGAGAGTCAGGGACAGAGCTGGGATTAGAGCTGAGGCACAGGGAGATAAAGTGACTCACCCTGGATTACACAGAGAGGCAGTGACAGAGCCGGGATTAGAGCTCAGATACAGGGAGATAAAGTGACTCGCCCAGGGGTCACCCAGAGTCTGTGATAGCGTAGTTGCTTGAATTCAGAACTGCCGGGAGCTGCCTTGCCTTTTGCATGCAGGTCAGCGCTCTCATCAGCAGCGTAAACACCCGTCCTTCAGAGTGTGAAGTCTGCCAGCACCGGCGGAATCAGCTCTCAGTGCTAAGGAGCTGATAACACAATTTATGGAGTGCAAACAGTAACAATTCAGTGAGAGGGGAGCCTGAGGAAAGTGATCTGGGCTTTGAGTGGCAGTGGCTGCTGGGGGAGGCCTGCAGCTGGCCAGCAGGAGCCGGGCAGTGGCGAGAGCCCTGCTGAATAGGAAAGGATCATTACTGTCACGAAAGAAAAGTGCTGCTGCGCACGAGCCCAATTAAGGCGGCCTCTCTAGCAACGTATTAATTAGTTAATCAGTGTAATGATGGTGTTGGTGCAGGTCCTTGTTAAGCCCATTAGAGATGTAACAGCGCCGCAGACAGGGAAACCCTGTGCTGGAACTACCCGGAGCTCTCTCTTGTCCTGATAGACTTTGACACCTGCGTGGAAGGCCACGCGAGGTCTCAGCTGTCCGCGCGCAGCCCGGGAGACGCGCAGTCCGGGGAGGAGAAGCTCGAGCTGCACGCCTTGGAGAAGCAGGTACGACATTTCACGCCAGGGCCCCCCTCCCCCCCCCATCCTGAGACTCAAGGGCTGGGTTAGGCTGATGTAAGGGGGGGGGGGGGCTGGAGGCTGAGAAGGTCGCGCAGACGATAGAGAGAGAGGGAGCCGGAGTGGCTGAAGGCGGTAAAGGCTCTGCAGAAGGAAGCAACGCATCCAATATTCACTCTAATTTTTAAAGGGCTTCGAGCACAAAGTTTCTTTTTGTGCAGCTTTTTATGAGCTGCGTTGAAATGTGTGTGCTGTGAGGCAGCAGAATGCAGATAAAGCCGGGATTTCTTGCGCGTGCTGTGTTTTGCAGTGAGTGCAGGGTTCATGACCTCTGTGTGCGCGCACCCACCTGCACAGCTTAGAGGGATGAATGCACTGCATACGATAAAGGTGGTGGAGGCACTTGAGGCTTTGGGATAGGATAGAGGCAGGAGAGACGATGGAAATGTGAGGCAGTAAGGAGATTGTGGAGGCAGAGAAAAAGATGGTGGAACATGGTGAGCACGGTGGAGACGGCACAGATAGTGGAGACGGATTTATTTGTTTATTTATGTAAATAATTTCTATTCCGCTGATCCACAAATCTCAATGGATTATATGATAACCCACATAGTAGACATACAGTGTTGCAAGGCTTACGCAAACAAAAAAACTTGAGAATGTAAAATAAACTAAATAAACAAAGCAAACATCATATATCAAAATCAAGCCAAGACAACAAAAGCACCAAGAACTTCAAGTCTATGGCCTCAAGACGTTTTAGGGGAGGTTTCATGAGGGGAGCTAGGAATATATGATAGTCCCAAGGTATTGAAGTTATTGACCAGAAGCTAAGAATTTTGATACTAAAGAGTGGAAAAAGATTGAAGCTCCAGAATGCATGTGCAGAAAATCTCAGGCATTCTCAGACTTTTGCTGAGCTCTGAGATGATGGTGGCAGTCGAAGCAGCATGAGATAGTAGCGACAGAGGAGATGATGGAGGGATTCGAAGCAGCATGAGACAGTAGCGACAGAGGAGATGATGGAGGGATTCGAAGCAGCATGAGACAGCGACGCAGGAGATGATGGAGGCAGTCGAAGCAGCATCAGATAGTAGCGGCAGAGGAGATGATGGAGGCAGTCGAAGCAACATAAGTTAGTAACGGCAGAGGAGATGATGGAGGCAGTCGAAGCAGCATCAGATAGCGGCAGAGGAGATGATGGAGGCAGTCGAAGCAGCATCAGATAGTAGCGGCAGAGGAGATGATGCAGGCAGTCGAAGCAGCATCAGATAGTAGCGGCAGAGGAGATGATGCAGGCAGTCGAAGCAGCATCAGATAGTAGCGGCAGAGGAGATGATGCAGGCAGTCGAAGCAGCATCAGATAGTAGCGGCAGAGGAGATGATGCAGGCAGTCGAAGCAGCATCAGATAGTAGTGACACAGGAGATGATGGAGACAGTCGAAGCAGCATGAGATAGCAGCGACAGAGCAGATGATGGAGGTGGTTGATGATCTGGATTACTGGCACACAATTCTAGTCACATTGTCATGGCGTTCGTGATTCCCTCCAGGAAGTCAGTTTTCAGCACTATGAATAAACAACACAGAGGGGCGTCGGTTTTCATTACTGCAGCCGGCCGGTTATGAAAACCGACGCTGAGCATTTTTTTTCCTTTTTTTTTTTAACTTTAAAAAAAGTACAGAAAAGCAGTTTTTTCTGTACTTTTTTTCAGTGCGTTCAGCTATTAATGCCTGCTCCAGGCAAGCGTTAATACCTTAGCGATAAATGTGCGTCTGAGACACACATTTATTTTTTTTGCATTTGGAGTGAATGAGTAATAGCCTCATTTACATGCATTTGCATGAGATGAGCGCTATCTCATTCACTCCATGTCGGACGCGCGTTAAATAGGCGCTAATCCCCCTATTGCATTAGGGGGTGGATTAGCGCCTATTTAAGCCATGTCCGACAGTGGGTTATACAGTGCTCTCGGCTGAGTGCATCTTATTGCATCGGCCCCAGAGACAGTAAGGCTCTCCAGAGTGGACTTCCAGCCTATCCCATCCTTCATTCTAACGACAGTAATTATGGCACAACAGTTCAATATCCTTTAGGCCTGAATTGCTTGGTATTAACATCTTTACGGAAGGGTAAATTAAGAGCCAAGGTGTTTCTTTTTTTTAATTGCTCTGGCAGTTTCCTCCTGCTCCTTAGGGCTTCCAGATCAATCAGAATCGCTTCCCAACAGGCTACGGCATCGTCGCCATTCATTTGCAGCTTCCCGGGGTGGGGGAGGGGTGGGTGGTCCCCATGCTATAGCCCCTCCCATCCGGCCCCAGCTGTCGCCGTGACAGTTCTTGACCAGGGACCGTGGACCGCGGCTCCTTCTGGAAGCCCAGAACTGAGAACAGCACTTATCCAGCTGTGCGATGCCCCTGAACACCTGGTTACGGTTAGCGGGTGCCGCTTAGCCGGTCAGGGGCTGGGATTAGGCGGATGAGGGAGGAGTTGACTTGGGCCGGATAAAATAACCGGCTAACTTGATATTCAGAGTTAGCCGGCTGATTTACACGGCCAGCTCTGGTCAGGACAAAAAAAAACCTGTCCCGACCAGAGTTATGTATGACCGGGTGTACTGATCGGCGCGGCTGCGCCCCTGAACGTGCAGCGCTAGTTACCCCGCTAAGTATAACGGGCTAACTCGCAGGGCCACACGGCGGCTGAATGCGGACCTCTAAGCACCTCTGCTGTGCGACAGCCAAGACTCGCTCCCGGCATCCCCCCACCCTGCCAGTCGGCCTGAAGAGCAAAAGCTGGGCCTTCTGCATGGCAGAGTTAAGCAAATCATGAACCTTTAAGGTGCATATTAAAGAAGTCCGCTTGCCCGGAGCCGCAGCCGAGCCTGGCATTTGGTGCACGTTTTGGCGTTAAGTTCCTCCGAGGTGAGCCTGGTAAAGGGAAGGATGCCCAGCACGGCCCACTGTGACCCTGTGGGGGGACGACAACTCGCCGCTTCCTCTGAAAATCCGGGACAGATGTTGTCGACCCTGACTGTGGCGTGAAATCCCGGACCTTGTTTATCTCAGTACGTGGGCCTGTCAGCACTCATCCAGCTGATGCTTCTCTCGCTCAGAGCCCGGCTCTGCTTCTCTTTAGAGGAGGTTATTAAACCTAATACTTTTTATGAAAAGCAGACCTGCAGGGAAGATTGCTTCTTTTGTCTACTTCTTTTCATCTTGTGACATTTCCAGGACTGAAAGCCAGTTGTGTTCCTTAAAATGAAAAGGGGATGAATGAATGAATGTTTCCAGCGAGTGCTAGAACCAGGCTCCAGGAAAAGACGTTGGCGTGACCGGTTCTTTCCACAGTGAGACAGTTATTGGCAGCAGATAAAGACAAAAGTGGTTCACCCAGCCTGCCTAGCGAGTTGCTTAGGGTAGAAGCCTCCGCTAACTTTACATGAAACATGCCTTCATTTCCATCCTCTGCTTGGCCAACGCCTTCTTGAGCTCCATTTACCGTTCTTGCCTTTACCACCTCTTCCGGTAGGGCCTTTCATGCATCCACCACCCTTTCCGTGAATAAATAGCTCCTGGTATGGTTCCTGAGCCTTCCACGTCGGAGTTTCATGTCCTGACCTTTACAGCTTCCTTTCCATCAGAAGAGGTTTGATTTTTGCACATCATTAATTCCTTTCGGGTATTTGAAAGTCTTGTATCGTATCTCCTATGTCTCACCTCTTCTCCGGGAAATACACTTTTAGGTCCTCCACTCTCCTCTCATAAGTCTTTCGATGCAGACCCCACACCATTTTGGTTGCCTTTCTCTGGACCGCTTCCATCCTGTTCTTCTCCTTTTTGAGATATGAACACAGCATTCCAAGGGAGGCCCTGTACATGGGCATTATCACCTTTTTCCTGCTGGCTATGTCTCTCTCTATGAAACCCAGCATCCCTCTGGTCTTAGCCACTACCTCGTCACATTGCTTTACTGCCTTCAGATTGCCAGACACTATCACCCCTTGTTTTCTCTCATGATCACTGCACATCTTTCATCCCCCATTGGGTACAGTTACTTTGGATTGCCATACCCCAAATGCATCACTCTGCACTTTGGTATTTTCTCACAGGACAAGCAGGATGGTAGTCCTCACATATGGGTGACATCACAGGATGGAGCCCAATCACGGAACAATTTTGTCAAAGTTTCTAGAACTTTGACTGGCACCCTACTGGGCATGCCCAGGATGGCACTAACCCCTTCAGTCTTCTTTTTTCCACGCAGCAGTAGCCACACGGTTAAGGAGCTCTTGGATATTCCTGACAGGAATTTTTCCTCACAGAATTACTTCAAACTTTCATACCCCACAGGGGTCCCCCTCTTGAATTTTTACTTCCGTGGTACTCCGGTAAGTTTTTTTACCCAGTTCCGGTCGATTCTCGTTGAGTTTGGCCCTCATGGCCTACTGGCCGTCGACCGCACCGCGGCTCAATTTTTTTCAAAGGCCATGGCGTCGGGGTTCCGTCGGTGCCCTGACTGCACTTGCACCATGTCCATCACAGACCCGCATAAAGTCTGTGTAATGTGCCTAGGGTGTGAGCATGATGTCCTGACTTGCACCAAATGTGCCTTAATGACACCAAAAGGTCGCAAAGCCAGAATGGAGAAAATGGGACTTCTCTTTCGGTCTCAAACTCCGATGCCATCCATAGCTTCGATGTCGTCCGAACCGGCACCATCCACATCATGCCAGCATAGGGCACCAGCCGGTGACCGTCCAGCGTCAATGACTTCCCGGCCATAAACTACCTCTGTTCCCCCTCAGGACCGAGGGGATCGATGAGAGAAACATTGACATCAGCACCGAAACCCTCGGACCATCGATGAAGGCAAACCATCGACCTCGCCATCGTCCGAACTGCCATCTAAGAAGCCCCGTCCAGAAAAGGCATCGAACCTTTCTGAGACCGGGTCACCGAGGCAACCCTCACCCGGAAGGGTAATGGGAGCCGCGACTCCGCCTTTAACGGTGGTCCCTCCGGCTATGCCTCTGCCTCCTTCTCCCCTTCCAGAGCCAGGCTGCTCGCTCCAGGTCTCCGTGAACAGCTGGACCGGATGATTCAGAAGGCCAACGACAAAGCGATGCACAGATTCCAGGTTCCTCCGATGCCGAACCTGGTGCTGAGTGTGGAACCGATCACTGACCCTATTCCAGCAGCGCTGGCACCGCTGCTTTCGAGAATGGAAGCGCTTATAGCCACTTTTCCACCAAGGGATCTGGGGTCACCAATGGATCCGGCGCCCTCTCCTCTTCCACTGTCATTGGGAGGAGAAACACCGTTCCATCTGCCTCCATCAGGAGTCCTGCCAATGCCTAAACCATCGACGTCTTTGATGCCATTACTACCATCGGTGCCGCCGACTCGTCCATCAATGCCCTCGATGCCGATATCGGTGCCCCCGGTAACTCCCTCCATGCCTTCGGAGCCTAGACCGGAAGCTTCGGGAATACCTTCGTCCCGTCCCTCTCAGGTTCCTAGAGGGACTTGAGCTGATCCTTATGACACCTGGACTGACGATTCCTCACCAGACACTGATGATTTACCATCATCACCCTCTCCTACTGAAAGCAGGAAGCATTCTCCTCCGGAGGACTTGTCCTTCATCAATTTTGTGAAGGAAATGTTGGAGTTGGTTCCTTTCCAACTACAGATAGAGCAAGATGATAGACATCAGATGATGGAGCTGTTACAATTTCTGGATGCTCCCAAAGAAATCACCTCCATCCCTATCCATCAAGTTCTTTTGGATCTTCTGAAAAAAAATTGGGAACACCCTGGGTCGGTAGCACCAGTCAACAGGAAAGCAGACACCACATATTTGGTCCAGTCAGCTCCAGGGTTCCAAAAACCTCAATTGAATCACCAGTCCGTAGTTGTTGAATCTGCCCAAAAGAGGGCACGTTGTTCAAAGCCCCATTCTTCCTTTCCTCCAGGCAAGGAGCAGAACTTCCTGGATGCCATTGGTCGGAGTGTCTTCCAGGAATCATTGCTTATCTCTCGGATCACATCTTACCAACTTTATATGACCCAGTACAACAGGGTCCTCTTCAAGCAAATACAAGAATTTGCAGAGTCCCTGCCTCAGCAATTCCAGGAATAGCTACAAACCCTGGTTCACAAAGGTTTTGAAGCGGGGAAACATGAAATAAGGTCCTCTTATGACATCTTCGACACCGCTTTCAGGGTTTCGGCAGCTGCTATTTCTGCAAGAAGATGGGCCTGGCTTAAGTCTTCGGACTTACGTCCTGAAGTCCAGGACAGATTATCCGATCTGCCTTGCATTGGAGACAAATCTGTTTGGGGAACAGATCCAACAAACAGTGGCGCAGCTCAAAGATCATCATGAGACTCTTCGCCAACTCTCTCTGATGCCTTCTGAATACCCGGCCAAGCAACCATTCAGGAAGGACTCCAAAAAGTCGTTCTATCGTCAAAAGAAGTCCTATCCACCATCGTCTAGAGGTCGCTCCACAAAGCCTTTCCAAAAGGCCCAGACTCGTCAACATCCTAAACAAAAACCGCAAGCATCTCCTCAGCCGGGCCCTGCTTCCGGTTTTTGACTCCTGAATAGAGAGCAGCAGCCAGCTTCCACTGCCGCATGTACCAGTGGGCGGTCGATTGTGCCACTTTAACAACATGTGGCACACAATCACCTCAGACCAGTGGGTCCTTGCCATAATTTCTCAAGGTTATCACTTGAACTTTCTCTCCATCCCACCAGATTCCCCACCTCGGCTGAAGTGGGGAACATCAGACCATTCACTACTGGACCAGGAAGTCTCTCTCCTCCTTCGATCCAGAGCAATCGAACCAGTGCCCTACTCCCAAAAAGTCAGGCGGCGTTCGTCCAATTCTGGACCTACGTACCCTGAAGAAGTACCTCCAACGAGAAAAGTTCAAAATGGTAACCTTGGGTTCCCTCGTTCCTCTTCTGCAAAGAGGGGACTGGCTCTGCTCTCTAGACCTCCAGGACGCTTACACGCACATAGCCATCACTCTGTCTCATCGCAGATTTCTGAGATTCCTGGTAGGCCCAAAGCACTATCAGTACCGAGTGCTCCCGTTTGGCCTAGCATCTGCTCCACGAGTCTTCACCAAGTGTCTCGTAGTGATAGCAGCCTTCCTAAGGACCCAAGGTGTTCACGTCTCGACGATTGGTTAATCAGGGTTCCCACTCAGCAAGCGGCTCGGTCGTCCCTACGTCTTACCTTACACACTCTGATCTCTCTAAGATTTCTCGTCAATTACACAAAATCTTGCTTAGTCCCATCTCAAACTTTGTCATTCATAGGGGCAGACTTGGACACCTTCAAAGCAAAGGCATTTCTGCCTAGACAGCGAGCTCTCATTCTCACGTCTCTTGCACACCAGCTACAGTCTCAAGAATGCTCAACTGCACGCCATTTCCTCATCCTGCTGGGGCACATGGCGTCCTCGGTGCATGTTACCCCGATGGCCCGCTTGGCCATGAGAGTCATGCAGTGGACTCTACGGTCACAATGGACTCAATCCGTTCAACCACTGTCAACCATTGTCCACATCACCGACCCACTTCGTCAGTCTCTGGCTTGGTGGAAAAATCAGACTAATCTCCTCCAAGGCCTACCTTTCCAGACTCGAAATCCTCAAATAACCCTTACCACCGATGCTTCCAACCTCGGCTGGGGAGCACATGTTGCCAATTTGCAAACTCAAGGGACTTGGTCTCCAGAGGAAGCCAAACACCAAATAAATTTCCTGGAGCTAAGAGCAATCAGATATGCTCTCAGGGTGTTTCAGGATCGCCTTTCCAACCAGGTCATCCTGATCCAGAGGACAACCAGGTGGCCATGTGGTACATCAACAAACAGGGAGGGACGGGCTCCTACCTCCTATGTCAAGAAGCTGCACAGATATGGGCGGAAGCCCTCTCCCACTAGATGTACCTCAGGGCCACCTACTTGCCGGGAGTGAACAATGTGTTAGCGGACAAGCTGAGTCGCACCTTTCAGCCGCACAAGTGGTCCCTCAACCCCACAGTAGCGGAGTCAATATTCCAACGTTGAGGTTACCCTCACATAGACCTCAAAACCGCAAAGTAGAGAACTTTTGCTCTCTCACTCGCAGCCAACACTCACTACCAAGAGATGCATTCTCCCTTTCATGGGCAACCGGTCTCCTATATGCATTCCCTCCACTTCCACTTCTCTCCAAGACTCTCGTGTAGTTACGTCAGGACAAGGGAACCATGATCCTGGTAGCCGCTCACTGGCCACGCCAAGTGTGGTGTCCGATTCTTCAGGACCTCTCCATTCACAGGCACATTCCCCTGGGGAAGGACCCGCTTCTAATCACTCAGAACGACGGGTGCCTATGTCACCCCAATCTTCAGGCCTTGTCCCTGACTGCCTGGATGTTGAAAGGTTGATTCTTCAGCCACTCAACCTTTCGGAGCCAGTTTCCCGTGTCCTGATTGCTTCACGGAAGCCTTCCATGAGAAAATCTTATTTTTACAAATGGAACAGGTTTAAGTCATGGTGTTCCTCACTATCACTTGATCCTTTTACCTGTTCCACCACGAAGTTTCTAGACTATCTCTGGCACTTATCAGGGTCAGGTCCAAAAACTTCTTCTATCAGAATGCATGTCAGTGCGGTGGCCGCCTTCCATAAAGGTATTGGGGATGTTCCTATATCAGTACAACCCCTTGTAACACGTTTTTTGAAGGGCTTGCTTCACTGCGCCCTCCGGCCCCTTCTTGGGACCTTAATCTGGTTTTGGGTCGGCTCATAAAGCCACCATTCAAGCCTCTCCAATCCTGTGATCTTTGATATCTCACATGGAAAGTGATTTTTCTTTTGGCAATCACTTCCACCCGCAGAGTTAGTGAATTACAGGCCCTAGTTACCTATCTGCCTTACACTAAACTTCTGCAGGACCTGGCAGTACTCCACACTCACCCTTAAGTTCTTGCCTAAGGTAGTATCAGACTTTCATCTCAATCAATCCATTATACTACCTACCTTCTTTCCCATGCCCCATTCCAATCCAGGAGAGCAGGCTCTGCATACCCTTGACTGTAAACGGGCTCTAGCATTCTACCTTGACCGTACAGCCGCCCACAGGGAAAGCACTCAACTGTTTGTTTCCTTTGCTTCCATCAGATTGGGTAAACCTGTGGGTAAGCAGACTCTCTCCTCCTGGTTGGCGGACTGCATCTCCTTTTGCTATCAGCAAGCAGGCATTCCACTTCAAGACCGTGTTAAAGCACACTCTATGAGGACCATGGCGACTTCAGAAGCGCACCTATGCTCGGTGCCGCTTCCTGACATTTGCAGGGCTGCTACCTGGAGTTCTTTCCATACCTTTACCGCCCATTATTGTTTGGACAAGGCTGGAAGACAAGATTCCATCTTCGGCCAATCTGTCTTGCGCAACCTTTTTCCAACATGACGTACCAACACCCGCCTGCCCGTTAGGGTTCAGGATGCCCTCTCCCAAATTCCACCCCAGTTGTTGTGCCTGTTGCACGCCTTTGGGTACATTTGGTGCACACTCGGACATCCTCAGCTCGGTTCTCACCCATATGTGAGGATTACCATCCTGCTTGTCCTGTGAGACAGCAAATGTTGCTTACCTGTAACAGGGGTTATCACAGGACAGCAGGATGTTAGTCCTCACGAAACCCGCCCGCCGCCCCGCGGTGTTGGGTTCGTTACGTTTTTCTTATTTTATTTTTCGGCACTGCCTGTAGCTTTTAAACAAGACTGAAGGGGGACCCCTGCTGGCTGCAGGGTTAGTGCCATGCTGGGCATGCCCAGTAGGGGCCAGTCAAGTTCTGGAAACTTTGACAGAAGTTTTCCGTGATTGGGCTCCATCCTGTGATGTCACCCATATGTGAGGACTAACATCCTGCTGTCCTGTGAGATCACCTGTTACAGGTAAGCAACATTTGCTTTATCCCAGCTGCCAAACCTTCAAGCACTTCTCGAGCTTTTTTAGATTGCTTCTCGTTTTCTCTACTCCTTCAGGTGTGTCCATTCTGTTGCAGATCTTCATGTCATTGACTTTAACTTTTAATCTCTTGGCGGTATTGCTCACAAACATATTGAACAGAACCGGTCACAGGACTGAACAGAGTCCTTGATGATGCAGTGCCTCCAAGAAGGATTCTCTTGAACAGACACTGCGTGCACTACCTTCTGTGTATGCAGATATTTCTCATGCATATTCATTAGGAACTTCCTGAAAATCCGACTGGCTGGGGAGGGCCTGAAGGACTAGTTTGACCATCTCTGGTCTAAGGGAAAGAGTCCAGGTTGATGGGTTCTCTCCAGGGAAGGTTCCATGGTGACATGGTGCTTGCTATCTATTTTATTAAATGAAGACAGCTGAGTTCAAGGATTTTTTGCAGCTAAAATTGTATAACAGTTTTCCCACGCTGCTGTGCATTCACTCTCCAAAAGGTAGCAGTGAGTAAGGTGCATTGCCTGATGGATAACCTTGATATATATATTCCAGAAAGGACTTGGTCATGGCTCAAATACAGGGTTGATTTGAATACTTTACTATTTAAATCCTTTTTCCAAAAACCACAGAAACCTGTAATATGATGTCAGATAAAGTACCTAAAGCTCTTCCAGTCTGCCCAGTTTCATTCCTGCTACAATGCCACAGATTCCAGATAACTTCTGGCTTTCATCTCACTTCTTCACAACTAGTTGCACTGGAGAAGGTACAGAGAAGGGCGACCAAAATGATAAAGGGGATGGAACAGCTCCCCTATGAGGAAAGACTAAAGAGGTTAGGGCTGTTCAGCTTGGAGAAGAGATGACTGAGGGGGGATATGATAGAGGTGTTTAAGATCATGAGATGTCTAGAACGGGTAGATGTGAATTGGTTATTTACTCTTTCGGATAATAGAAGGACTAGGGGGCACTCCATGAAGTTAGCAAGCAGCACATTTAAAACTAATCGGAGAAAATTCTTTTTCACTCAACGCACAATTAAACTCTGGAATTTGTTGCCAGAGGATGTAGTTAGTGTAGCTGGGTTCAAAAAAGGTTTGGATAAGTTCTTGGAGGAGAAGTCCATTAATGGCTATTAATCAAGTTTCCTTAGGGAATAGCCACTGCTATTAATTGCATCAGTAGCATGGGATCTTCTTAGTGTTTGGGTACTTGTCAGGTTCTTGTGGCCTGGATTGGCCACTGTTGGAAACAGGATGCTGGGCTTGATGGACCCTTGGTCTGACCCAGTATGGCATGTTCTTATGTTGTTAGGGATCCTCTGTGCTCATCCCAGGCTTTCCGGAATTCTGTTACTGTTTTTATCTCTACCACCTGCACTGGGAGGTTATTCCATGAATCCACTTCCCCTTCCATGAAGAAATATTTTCTGATTTTCCTCCTGAGTCCGCCTTCCTGGAGCTTCATACTGGGACCTCTTGTATTAGTGCATTCTTTCTTCTGAAAAATGTTGCTACTTGTGCCTTATTTATACCTTTGCAGTAACGTTTGTAACGTTTCTAAGGTATCCTCCCTGTCTCTCCTCTCCTCTAGCACATACATATTTAAGACCTTAAGTCCCATCTCCAGCATGGCTATCCTTAGGGAGGCACAATCTGCAGAAAACACAATATCCTATGTGAGATGCTAGCGAAGAGCCATGCAGAGGCATTATCACCTCCTTTTTCTACCGGCTTTTCTCTCGCTATGCACCCTAACACATCCCTCTGGCTCTGGCTTGCGGCTCCTGCCTTACCATTCTGTTCATCTACCTTGAGATCATCAGATCTGATGACACTGAAGTCCCTGCTGGGATCTCACTCATTATCAAACAATGCCTCCTTGAATATCTGCAGCCCAAGTGCACGACTCTGCAATGTTTTGCCTTGCATCTTGATCGCCAAGCACTCAGCCAAGCTCCTCACGCCTCCTCAGGTCAGTTCACATTCTGTCTACTTCCTCTGCGGGTGCCCTCTCTGTAGCAGATCTTAGTATCACCTGCCAAAAGGTAAAACTTTTCTTACCCACCCCTCAGCATGTTGTTATATTAAATGAGAGCATCCATACGACAAAACCTAAACAATATACAAACAAAGCAAAAATGCTACAAAAAATATGTATTACAATAATTATACAATGGTGCTCACAGCATTTATATGATATACATTATCATCGCAATACATAAACCTTACATTTCATCATATATACAATATATAATGTACTAAACGTGATGAGATTTACAACACACCAAATACCATTTGTAACACCTCTATTTCATAAAATCCCACATCAAATCACTCATACCACTTAGAAAACACACATACACCATACACGCATATCAATAAAAATATAAAACAAACACTACACTAAAGGTAGTTTGCACACTGAAGATATGTTCACACAAGAACCCCTTCACGCTAAAGGAACTCCAACAAGGGACCTTCCTCAGGGAGAGATATCAACTACAAAAAGAAATACACACTATCATTACCACACCATTCACTAAACATAGCTTGTCATAACTCACTATCATGAAATTACCTCTAGAATTTCAAACCATATCTTACTGTTCAAATGCCACGGTAAGTCAAACATTCATTGTGGATCCTACATACTCTTAATGGTATTTCTAAGAAAACACGACCTCCAACTCACATCTAAAAATTAAAATAATTAAGAAATCAAAAAACTAATAAGCAATAACAATAAAATGTCTATACAAAAATAAAGAGACAATGTCTCAAGATTGAGAAAGTGTAAGAATATCAATTAAGAACAACTACACGGAATATTTTTGGAGTGGGGATTATACAAAAATATGGAGCATATTCTGGACCTACTGCCACAGGAAGTAAGATAGGCACAAAATTCTTGCCAAATGCCAACTGAATTAAATAAGAGGAGTTCTTAACCAAATATAAATGTCAATACCGCGTAACGGCCTGCCCTATATGCAGCACCTTGCACTTGTCCACATTAAATTTCATCTGCCATTTAGATGCCCAATCTTCCAGTCTTGCAAGGTCCTCCTGTAATGTATCACAATCCGCTTGTGATTTAACTTCTCTGAATAATTTTGTATCATCTGCCAATTTGATAACTTCACTCGTCGTATTCCTTTCCAGATCATTTATAAATATATTGAAAAACACCGGTCCAAGTACAGATCCCTGAGGCACTCCACTGTTTACCCTTTTCCACTGAGAAAATTGCCTATTTAATCCTACTTTTCCTGTCTTTTAGCCAGTTTCCAATCCACGAAAGGACATCACCACCTATCCCATGACTTTTTACTTTTCCTAGAAGCCTCTCATGAGGAACTTTGTCAAACGCCTTCTGAAAATCCAAATACACTACATCTACCGGTTCACCTTTATCCACATGTTTATTAACCCCTTCAAAAAATGAAGTAGATGTTAGGCAAGACTTCCCTTGGGTAAATCCATGTTGACTGTGTCCCATTAAATCATGTCTTTCTATATGCTCTACGATTTTGATCTTTGGAACACTTTCCACTATTTTTCCCGGCACTGAAGTTAATCTCACTGGTCTATAGTTACCTGGATCGCCCCTGGAACCTTTTTTAAATATTGGGGTTACATTAGCTAGGTACAAGGGATGATTTTAATGATGGGTTACATCATAGGCAGAACAGGGTAGGGCTTTCAGCTTGTGGAAGAGATGACTGACAATAAATATGATAGAGCTTTTTAAAATTACATGTGGTGTGGAAGAAATTAATAAGGAGCAATTATTTACCTTTTCAAATCATACGACGGCCTAGGGGATAAACTAACTGGTGACAGATTTTAAAACCAATGTAAGAAAGTGTTTGTTTTTTTTCAGTCACGCACAAGCCATGGAATGAGTTGTTGGAGGACCTCATCACGGCCGATAGTAGTTGTAGCGGAGTTTAAGAAAGGTTTAGGCCCATAAATAATGTTTGGCCAGGCAGACGTGGGGGTTTCTAGCACTTACTTCTGGAACCTTCCTATTTGTTCTGCCTTGTGCTTGGAAGTGGCCTGGACTGGCCAGGGTCAGAGAAAGGCTGCGTGGCACGAAGACAGTGCCGGCCTGACCCAGGATGCCTTGTAATTTCCAACCACCTCGTGAGGAGGAACTCAGCCCCGCTGTTAGACCCCTCAGCAGCAAAGATCCTCCTCAAACCTCTCCGAGTTCCTGCATCGCATCTCGCCCCGTAGCTTTGCCCAGGTGCAGTTCTGCGAGCTCCGACCCTGAAGTACAGCACCAGCGGGGGCAGGAGCGAGGGAGCGGAGGAAGACCTGCAGGCAGGTTAGGGTGCAGGGTCACGGGGCGGGGGAAGGGATTCTTATTAGGGCCTCCCGGGTTTGGTTTAGTGCATGCTAAGAAAATGTGTGAAATAAAATTAAACCCTTCCCTGAAGCAAATGTCGTGCCCCTGTCTCCAGGCGACCCCTTCAGGAGATTGGAGCGGGAAGAGCCCCCAGCCCCCCAGCCGCACACACTTCTACATTTCTTATAGATCCTGAGGTCTGGGGGGCTCCTGCAGCTTCTCCAGTGAAGGAGCAGGGGAGAGATGCGCAGTGTCTCGGTGCATCCATGGAAAGACATGGGGGCGATGCGGGGCAGCTCGAACCCGGCAATTCCTGCGCACCGGGGCCTTGTGTGGGGCCCCGAGGCAGAGGAGGGAAGTGGAGAGCAGAGGAAAGAAAGAAGACGACGAGAGCGTTTGCCTCCCCTGGAGGTAGTGAAGGGGAAGGGAGCGGGGGGGGGGGGGGGGGGGCGGGGCTGGATGATAGTTATTTATTTCGGGAGGCTTGCATAACTGCCTCGCCGGTCCCAGAGGCTCAGAGCAAAGTCGCAGCATCCCACGAGTTGTGGTCATTGCTTGTGCACCCTCGGGTTGGAGGTTCCTGTGATGCCAGCACTCAGCCGAGTTCGGAGCTTTTACTGTCCTGTCTCGTCTTTTGCCCCCACTCCCCCCCCAGCTCAGAGCGAAGAAGGCCCGTTTTCCGCAGGTCGATGGCCGAGATCTCTGCGGAGGCTGGCACTCTTGCAGCAGAACCAACAAGATTCTGAAGCAGCAGCTGAGGCGTTGAGGGCAAGAGCCAAGGAGGGGTGAGTGCCAGTGGGGGTGGGTACAAGCTAATCCCTCTCCCGATCTGACTCAGACTGGGACTGGGAGGGCTGAAGTTCAGAAGATAATTGTGCAGGCCGAGAACAAATTTCAAAGCCACTTCTACAGCTGAAACCGCGCTTTATCTGTGGTGCCAGGGTCTTTGAAAATTGCCCCCTCTCATAAAGACGTGCGTCCAAGCTGGGCCCCCATATTTTTTTTGTAGCGCTCTCCCGGGCCCCCGATGCTATGTTCAAATGAGCTGGTGCGTTAAAAGGGACGCGTTAGGGCGAAGTTGTGCGACCCCCAGCGCGCAAATGCATCGGGCGCCCAGGCGAGGCGTCTGTGCGCTTACGGGCGCACAAAAAAGAATTAATGTAACGGATCAATCACAAAAAAACCCCCCTCCTTTTCTGGACGCAGAATAAACACGCACAATAGCAAGGGGGCGAAATCGGCCTGGAGCGCGTATATTCTGCGTCCAGAAAAGGAGGGGGTTTTTTTGTAATCGATCCATTTCATTATTTCTTCTTCGTTAACCACCAAAAGCAATAGATCTAGCGTTCTCCGTGGAGGAACCCCAGAGAACAGGATTTGGGATTTTTTTTCATAAGCCCCGTGACTCGCGGAACGATTTAACGCCAGCTCCGGAGCCGACGTTACATTTTCAGCATTAAAAAGTGCGCATTGGGTGCCCGGGGGATTTTACTGCATTGGGGGCAGTAGCTAATAGCCCCGTCTAGGTGGGGAATTACGTGTGATGAGCGCTATCAGCCTCGCGGTGATTTGGGTGCGCGCTTTGCACGTGCCGATTCCCCTTATTGCGTATCCAGCCACTCGTTAACCTTCACGCTAGGCTGGGTGCACTTTATTGAATCGGCCCCTCTGTGTGCGCTTCAGCTGATGAGCGTGGTGGGGAAAGGAGCTGTTTCCAGGGCTTTATTTCACGTGCATAACCTTACCCGGGAAAAAATATCCCACACAAAAAGCAGCTGCAAAGATGCCAGGCACTTTGTTGTTTTTTTTTTAAATGAATATGTTCTTTATTGACCATTTGTACACTGTAATAAACATATTACAGTCACCATGGTAAATAACAATGGTCAAAAACGTGTTTATAAATGTTTGTAACACCCCCTCTTCATGTTCATAGTGGCCTTTCCATTGAATACAAGAAAATACAATAACCATAATATATTTATTTATTTATTTATGTATTTATTACTTTTCTATACCGAAGTTCAAATAACAGAGTTAATTATCACTCCGGTTTACATTGCAACCATAAAAAAAACAGTGACAAAGTTGTCTTACATAGAATATACAGTTAAATGACTAAATGCATAAATAAAAGGTGTATGTATAGACTTAGCTTTTGGGTACTTGCCAGGTTCTTATGGCCTGGATTGGCCTCTGTTGGAGACAGGATGCTGGACTTCATGGACCCTTGGTCTGACCCAGTATGGCAGGTTCTTATGTTCTTAATGCTTTTTCATTTTCTGCTGCTGCTCTGTGAGAAAATTAGAAAGTTGCTAAACACCCCCTGTCATGCCGTTGGTATAGAATCTACCATTAACTCCCTCCATTACGTATCTGAATTCTGTAAGCGTGTCCTCGTGTATCTCCATACAGAGTGAAAAGCATCTGGTACTGGGTACAGAGCCTCTGGATCGCAGTAGGGATTGTGGGAGGTAAATGTTGTTTCCAAGCCTTTGCAAGTTTCCCTCCTTGCTGCTATAAAGATTTGGGAGCAAACTTTTTGGGAATGAATGTCAAGGCCTGGGATTGGAATATTTAACAGAGCGTATCTGGGATTCATATTTCCAACACCATCTATTAACTTGGCTAGCCACATATAAATCTGTTTCCAAAAAGGAGTCACCTTCGGACAGTGCCACCAGATATGTATAAAATCACAATTCCTCCAGCACATATTCGAGGGCATTGGAAACATGATATGGAGTTTAACTGGGGTGAGATCAGTGGCGTAGCCAGAATTGAGTTTTTGGGTGGGGTCAAAGTTAACAGGGGTGGGCTGTAGGCATGCAGGTCTGAGACCTACATGTTGTATTCTTATTGATAAATAATGCCATATACTGCACCCTAGAATGGCTTTCTAAGTAATTTGCAACAGCCATTATGCATTATGCGTGAAACTTTAAAAAATGTTACCTCAATTATTTCAAGCACTTACCAGCATTAAAAATTTCTTATTAATCAGAAATTATTTTATATTTATTGCAGTTTATAAATGCACAAGTATAGAAAACAATCATGTAATAAAACAAAAATTAATGTATTTTTTCATGAACCGTCTTTGCAGAAAACCAGAAATCTTCATAAATATATTAAAATATAATTAATCATCAGAACATGTGCAGCGCAGAGCTAGGGCAATTCACATTACCACTAACATGAAAAAAAAAATTTCAAATTCTGGTGTCACCTCAGCAAAAAATAACCCTCCACTGCTATTTTGTGAAGTAACACAAACTCCTGCAAAGAAAGAGGCATCTAGAACCTTTCCATACCATACAGTCACAGCACTGACCCTCAGGACTCAAATAACAGCAACCTTATGGAAAAGCAGCAATGCAAATATTGCACCAGGCCCTAGAACATTAATACATCACCTACTGGGGTAACAGAACAAGCTGGACTGCTACTACAGAGAAACTACACGCTAGCAGAAATACTGCACTTCAGTTACACACACAGGCAAAACTGAGACTGGCCCTTACCTAATATAGAAATAAGAGACTACAAATTAGAAACAGAAACATGCAGATAAAACCAAAATAGAAAGCCTGAGAAACTAAAGTTTCTGAACAGTGGAATACTGAACAAAAAGTATAAGACACACACATTCCCAAAGATGGCATATTCCAATGGCTAAAATCTCAAAATATTTTCTTTTTTTACCTTTGTTGTCTGATCTTTGTATTTTTCTAATCAGTTGGTCCTGGTCTCTTTTTCCTATTTTTTCCCTTGTCGCTCATTTCCTAATTCCTTTTCAGTGTCTTTCTTCTACTACTGTCTTCTTCCTTTCCACACACATACACGCTTTCTCTCACAGACTCCCTCACACACTCAAGCTCTCGCTCTCATATGCTCTCCCCCCCTCACACACACAAGCTCACATTCTCTGCAGACACACATACAAGCTCTCACTTTCTCACCCCTCCCCATGCTTACATTCTTTTGCACACACACGCACATTCCAAGGCACCCATTCTCACACCCACCACATACAAGCTCTCACTTTCTCACCCCTCCCCATGCTTACATTCTTTTGCACACACACGCACATCCAGGCACCCATTCTCACCCACACACTCAAACCCAGACTCCCATTCTCACCCACAAATCAATGCTTGTATTCTCATCCACATACACACATTCAAACTCCCATTCTCACCTACACACACACACACACACACATTCAAGCTTCCATTCTCACCCCCCCACACACACACACATTCAAGCACCCATTCTCACCCACACACACAAACCCAGACTCCCATTCCTATCCACACTCCCATTCTCACCCGCACATACACATATTCAAGCTCCCACTATCACCCACTCACAAACCCAGATTCCCATTCTCACACACACATACACACATTTAAGGTCCCATTCTCACCCACAAACCGATGCTCCTTTTCTCACCCACATACACATATTCAAGTTCCCCTTCACACCCACACATACACATATTCAAGTTCCCATTCTCACCCACACATACACACATTCAAGCTCCCATTCTCACCCATATATACACATATTCAAGCTCCCATTCTCACCCTCACACTCAAACCCAGACTCCCATTCTCATCCACACATACACATATTCAAGCTCCCATTCTCACCCATATATACACACACTCAAGCTCCCATTCTCACCCATATATACACACATTCAAGCTCCCATTCTCACCCACACACTCAAACCCAGACTTTCATTCTCATCCACACATACACATATTCAAGCTTCCATTCTCATCCACACATACACATATTCAAGCTTCCATTCTCATCCACACATACACACATTCAAGCTTCCATTCTCACCCACACATACACACACTCAAGCTCCCATTCTCACCCAAATGTACACACATTCAAGCTCCCATTCTCACCCACACACTCAAACCCAGACTCCCATTCTCATCCACAAACCATTGCTCCTATTCTCACCCACATATTCAAATTCCCATTCACACCCACACATACACATATTCAAGTTCCCATTCACAAACCCAGACTTCCATTCTCACCCACATTCACATTCTCACCCACATATTCAAGCTCCCATTCTCATCCACTCACAAATCCAGACTCCCATTCTCACCCACACATACACACATTTAAGGTCCCATTCTCACCAACACATACACATATTCAAGCTCCCACTCTCACTCACACACACAAACCCAGGCTCCCATTCTCACCCACACATACACATTCAAGCCCATACACAGCTTCTGTTTCCTCCCCCTCCTATATTGGAAGTGACACCTTGCATCTTATCCGAATGTTCACAATAATTTTCAAGCATGGATTTAGATAGAGATTTCGCTTTAATCAAGGACAGTAAGAAGTGTTTAACCTGGGCGTATGCTAAGACGTTCCCCGAATCTAGAGCGTATGTATCTGACAAAACTGCTCAGTTATTATACAGTTGTCTTTTAATAGTTGCCCTACCTGAATAAGACCGTGAGCTGTCCAATCTTTAAAGTGGGAAGGTCCCATACCCCTGGGGAAACTTGTGTTATGAAATCATTGAGAAAGGTGGAAGTAGTTAAAGGGTCCCCCTAATTCAGCTTTCCATTGCGTCCATACTAAGTATTGCCTAATGCCGGTGATATGCACGCCAGCGGCCTTATTGTGTGTCTGGGCTGCCAAAGGATCGCTTGCAGCGGCATTGTCCCTACCTGCCGGGCACTTTTTCTTAGGCAATTTTCAAAGGGAGAAGTTTTGCCTTTGAAAACTGTGGCAAACTGCGCAGGCAGAAATCCGCAGATTTCGCGCCTCTGTGGGCGGTTTGAGAATTGCCCTGCAGTGGAAAGTGCGAGGAAGCTTTGCTCGGCGCGAAACGAGCGTTCCCAACCGCTTACCCTGGAGACCTGGAAGCATCTGAGGATCTCAAGGTAGAGAAACGGTGTGAGCCGGCGGTGGCCGGAGCCAGAGAGACGCTGGGATGCGTAGGAGGAAAGGGGAAGGTGCAGGCCACACCTGGAGTATCCTGGGTGCCGGACCTCCGAAAGGCGCCTGTCCCCAGAGGAGAGGAGAGAGATGGGGCCTGAGGAACAGCGAAGAAGCTCTAAGGGGGACAGATGTGGGAATAACGGCAGAAAAATGCTTCTTCACATGAAGGGCGGCGCATGCATGGAACAGCGTCCGGGGAGGTCATGGAGAGGATCCTTATCTGTGAAAAGGTGAGGATGTCAGCTGTGGCACCCGCCCTCATGTTTCTGCGTAAGGCTGTCGTCTGTAGGGCTTTAAAGAGGCAGCGTCAAACGCGATGCCACTCACCCCTGCTGGAATGTCCCGGAGGAATCAGCCATGGGGGATCCTTAGATCATTCACGCTCAGATTGAACGGCTGTCGTGTCCTCTATTTTCTACTGATCTCGTCCGCTGGTGCGGAATGTAAGAAAGAAAAAAGGGGTGGAATAAGAACAATAAACAGGCAGACCAGCTTTTAAACAGGAAAAGGCGAGTATTTGTTATACGGTGTGTGTGTTCTTGTGAAATGTAAACGCTGCACAGCCTGAATGGTTCCTGATCACTGGGCGATGGACAATTGGGCAGTCACCTTTACATGCGCCCGAGGCAGCCTTTCTTCTGCTTATTATACGGCGCACTAAACCAGGACCCTCACATCCGTCCAAGGCAGCCTTTCTTCATCTTAATATACGGCGCACTAAACCAGGACCTTCACGTCCGCCCAAGGCAGCCTTTCTTCTGCTTATTACACGGCACACTAAACCAGGACCCTCACGTCCGTCCACAGCAGCCTTTCTTCTGCTTATTATACGGCGCACTAAACCAGGACCCTCACATCCATCCACGGCAATCTTTCTTCTGCTTATTACACGGCGCACTAAACCAGGACCCTCACATCCATCCACGGCAGCCTTTCTTCTGCTTATTACACGGCGAACTAAACCAGGACCCTCACATCCGTCCAAGGCAATCTTTCTTCTGCTTATTACACGGTGCACTAAACCAGGAACCTCACATCCATCCACGGCAGCCTTTCTTCTGCTTATTACACGGCGAACTAAACCAGGACCCTCACATCCGTCCAAGGCAGCCTTTCTTCTGCTTATCACACGGCGCACTAAACCAGGACCCTCACATCCGTCCAAGGCAGCCTTTCTTCTGCTTATCACACGGCACACTAAACCAGGACCCTCACATCCATCCATGGCAGCCTTTCTTCTGCTTATTACACGGCGCACTAAACCAGGACCTCACATCCGTCCAAGGCAGCCTTTCTTCTGCTTATCACACGGCGCACTAAACCAGGACCCTCACATCCATCCACAGCAGCCTTTCTTCTGCTTATTACACGGCGCACTAAGCCAGGACCCTCACATCCGTCCAAGGCAATCTTTCTTCTGCTTATTACATGGCGCACTAAACCAGGACCCTCGCATGCGCCCAAGGCAGCCTTTCTTCTGCTTATTGCACGGCGCACTAAACCAGGACCCTCACATCCATCCACGGCAGCCTTTCTTCTGCTTAATATAAGGCACATTAAACCAGGACCCTTCCATCCGCCCAAGGCAGCCATTTTTCTGCTTATTACACAGCACATTAAACCAGGACTCTGAGGATTCAGTACCCAGTACAAACAGCAATATGAGGAAATTATCAAATAGAGAGCAAGGCTTCCATTTACTGCCAGCCATGACCATGTTTTCCAGGGGAGTAGACCACAAACTCATTTCACTTAGGTCACACAACATCTTTCAGATGATAAGGACTTTCAGCACCATTAACTCAACCTGTCTTTTATACCCGTGATAGAGGTAATCCATGGACTCATCCAGTCCTAGAGGTGACAGGCTCTGTATCCCTGCACCCATCCCCTGATCCCTCCAATCCTAGAGGTGACAGGCTCTGTATCCCTGCGCCCATCCCCTGATCCCTCCAGTCCTAGAGGTGACAGGCTCTCTATCCCTGCTCCCATCCCCTGATCCCTCCAGTCCTAGAGGTGACAGGATCTGTATCCCTGCTCCCATCCCCTGATCCCTCCAGTCCTAGAGGTGATAGGCTCCGTATCCCTACGCCCATCCCCTGATCCCTCCAGGCCTAGAGGTGACAGGCTCTGTATCCCTGCTCCCATTCCCTGATCCCTCCAGTCCTAGAGGTGACAGGCTCTGTATCCCTGCACCCATCCCCTGATCCCTCCAGTCCTAGAGATGACAGGCTCTGTATCCCTGCACCCATCCCCTGATCCCTCAAGTCCTAGAGGTGACAGGCTCTGTATCCCTGCTCCCATCCCCTGATCCCTCCAGTCCTAGAGGTGACAGGCTCTGTATCCCTGCGCCCATCCCCTGATCCCTCCAGTCCTAGAGGTGACAGGCTCTGTATCCCTGCTCCCATTCCCTGATCCCTCCAGTCCTAGAGGTGACAGGCTCTGTATCCCTGCACCCGTCCCCTGATCCCTCCAGTCCTACAGGTGACAGGCTCTGTATCCCTGCTCCCATCCCCTGATCCCTCCAGTCCTACAGGTGACATCCTCTGTATCCCTGCTCCCATCCCCTGATCCCTCCAGTCCTACAGGTGACAGGCTCTGTATCCCTGCTCCCATCCCCTGATCCCTCCAGTCCTAGAGGTGACAGGCTCTGTATCCCTGCTCCCATCCCCTGATCCCTCCAGTCCTAGAGGTGACAGGCTCTGTATCCCTGCTCCCATCCCCTGATCCCTCCAGTCCTAGAGGTGACAGGCTCTGTATCCCTGCTCCCATCCCCTGATCCCTCCAGTCCTAGAGGTGACAGGCTCTGTATCCCTGCACCCATCCCCTGATCCCTCCAGTCCTAGAGGTGACAGGCTCTGTATCCCTGCTCCCATCCCCTGATCCCACCAGTACTAGAGGTGACAGGCTCTGTATCCCTGTGCCCATCCCCTGATCCCTCCAGTACTAGAGGTGACAGGCTCTGTATCCCTGCGCCCATCCCCTGATCCCTCCAGTCCTAGAGGTGACAGGCTCTGTATCCCTGCTCCCATCCCCTGATCCCTCCAGTATTAGAGGTGACAGGCTCTGTATCCCTTCACCCATCCCCTGATCCCTCCAGTCCTAGAGGTGACAGGCTCTGTATCCCTGCTCCCATCCCCTGATCCCTCCAGTCCTAGAGGTGACAGGCTCTGTATCCCTGCTCCCATCCCCTGAGCCCTCCAGTCCTAGAGGTGACAGGCTCTGTATCCCTGCACCCATCCCCTGATCCCTCCAGTCCTAGAGGTGACAGGCTCTGTATCCCTGCACCCATCCCCTGATCCCTCCAGTCCTAGAGGTGACAGGCTCTGTATCCCTGCTCCCATCCCCTGATCCCTCCAGTCCTAGAGGTGACAGGCTCTGTATCCCTGCGCCCATCCCCTGATCCCTCCAGTCCTAGAGGTGACAGGCTCTGTATCCCTGCTCCCATCCCCTGATCCCTCCAGTACTAGAGGTGACAGGCTCTGTATCCCTGTGCCCACCCCCTGATCCCTCCAGTCCTAGAGGTGACAGGCTCTGTATCCCTGCGCCCACCCCCTGATCCCTCCAGTCCTAGAGGTGACAGGCTCTGTATCCCTGTGCCCACCCCCTGATCCCTCCAGTCCTAGAGGTGACAGGCTCTGTATCCCTGTGCCCCCCCCCCTGATCCCTCCAGTCCTAGAGGTGACAGGCTCTGTATCCCTGCTCCCATCCCCTGATCCCTCCAGCCCTAGAGGTGACAGGCTCTGTATCCCTGCGCCCATCCCCTGATCCCTCCAGTCCTAGAGGTGACAGGCTCTGTATCCCTGCTCCCATCCCCTGATCTCTCCAGTCCTAGAGGTGACAGGCTCTGTATCCCTGCGCCCATCCCCTGATCCCTCCAGTCCTAGAGGTGACAGGCTCTGTATCCCTGCTCCCATCCCCTGAGCCCTCCAGTCCTAGAGGTGACAGGCTCTGTATCCCTGCTCCCATCCCCTGATCCCTCCAGTCCTAGAGGTGACAGGCTCTGTATCCCTGCTCCCATCCCCTGATCCCTCCAGTCCTAGAGGTGACAGGCTCTGTATCCCGGGGCCCGTCCCCTGATCCCTCCAATTCTAGAGGTGACAGCCTCTGTATCCCTGCTCCCATCCCCTGATCTCTCCAGTCCTAGAGGTGACAGGCTCTGTATCCCTGCGCCCATCCCCTGATCCCTCCAGTCCTAGAGGTGACAGGCTCTGTATCCCTGTCCCCATCCCCTGATCCCTCCAGTCCTAGAGGTGACAGGCTCTGTATCCCTGCTCCCATCCCCTGATCCCTCCAGTCCTAGTGGTGACAGGCTCTGTATCCTTGCGCCAATTCCCTGATCCCTCCAGTCCTAGAGGTGACAGGCTCTGTATCCCTGCTCCCATCCCCTGAGCCCTCCAGTTCTAGAGGTGACAGGCTCTGTATCCCTGCTCCCATCCCCTGATCCCTCCAGTCCTAGAGGTGACAGGCTCTGTATCCCTGCTCCCATCCCCTGATCCCTCCAGTCCTAGAGGTGACAGGCTCTGTATCCCGGGGCCCGTCCCCTGATCCCTCCAATTCTAGAGGTGACAGGCTCTGTATCCCGGGGCCCGTCCCCTGATCCCTCCAATTCTAGAGGTGATAGCCTCTGTATCCCCGCTCCCATCCCCTGATCCCTCCAGTCCTAGAGGTGACAGGCTCTGTATCCCTGCACCCATCTCCTGATCCCTCCAGTCCTAGAGGTGACAGGCTCTGTATCCCTGCACCCATCCCATGATCCCTCCAATCCTAGAGGTGACAGGCTCTGTATCCCTGCTCCCATCCCCTGATCCCTCCAGTCCTAGAGGTGACAGGCTCTGTATCCCTGCACCCATCCCCTGATCCCTCCAGTCCTAGAGGTGACAGGCTCTGTATCCCTGCACCCATCCCATGATCCCTCCAGTCCTAGAGGTGACAGGCTCTGTATCCCTGCGCCCATCCCCTGATCCCTCCAGTGCTAGAGGTGACAGGCTCTGTATCCCTGCTCCCATCCCCTGATCCCTCCAGTCCTAGAGGTGACAGGCTCTGTATCCCTGTACCCATCCCCTGATCCCTCCAGTCCTAGAGGTGACAGGCTCTGTATCCCTGCTCCCATCCCCTGATCCCTCCAGTCCTAGAGGTGACAGGCTCTGTATCCCTGCTCCCATCCCCTGATCCCTCCAGTCCTAGAGGTGACAGGCTCTGTATCCCTGCTCCCATCCCCTGATCCCTCCAGTCCTAGAGGTGACAGGCTCTGTATCTCTGCTCCCATCCCCTGATCCCTCCAGTCCTAGAGGTGACAGGCTCTGTATCACTGCTCCCATCCCCTGATCCCTCCAGTCCTAGAGGTGACAGGCTCTGTATCCCTGTGCCCATCCCCTGATCCCTGCAGTACTAGAGGTGACAGGCTCTGTATCCCTGCGCCCATCCCCTGATCCCTCCAGTCCTAGAGGTGACAGGCTCTGTATCCCTGCTCCCATCCCCTGATCCCTCCAGTATTAGAGGTGACAGGCTCTGTATCCCTTCACCCATCCCCTGATCCCTCCAGTCCGAGGTGACAGGGTCTGTATCCCTGCTCCCATCCCCTGATCCCTCCAGTCCTAGAGGTGACAGGCTCTGTATCCCTGCGCCCATCCCCTGATCCCTCCAGTCCTAGAGGTGACAGGCTCTGTATCCCTGCTCCCATCCCCTGATCCCTCCAGTACTAGAGGTGACAGGCTCTGTATCCCTGCGCCCACCCCCTGATCCCTCCAGTCCTAGAGGTGACAGGCTCTGTATCCCTGCTCCCATCCCCTGATCCCTCCAGTACTAGAGGTGACAGGCTCTGTATCCCTGTGCCCACCCCCTGATCCCTCCAGTCCTAGAGGTGACAGGCTCTGTATCCCTGTGCCCACCCCCTGATCCCTCCAGTCCTAGAGGTGACAGGCTCTGTATCCCTGCGCCCACCCCCTGATCCCTCCAGTCCTAGAGGTGACAGGCTCTGTATCCCTGCGCCCATCCCCTGATCCCTCCAGTCCTAGAGGTGACAGGCTCTGTATCCCTGCTCCCGTCCCCTGATCCCTCCAGTCCTAGAGGTGACAGGCTCTGTATCCCGGGGCCCGTCCCCTGATCCCTCCAATTCTAGAGGTGACAGCCTCTGTATCCCTGCTCCCATCCCCTGATCCCTCCAGTCCTAGAGGTGACAGGCTCTGTATCCCTGCTCCCGTCCCCTGATCCCTCCAGTCCTAGAGGTGACAGGCTCTGTATCCCGGGGCCCCGTCCCCTGATCCCTCCAATTCTAGAGGTGACAGCCTCTGTATCCCTGCTCCCATCCCCTGATCCCTCCAGTCCTAGAGGTGACAGGCTCTGTATCCCTGCTCCCATCCCCTGATCCCTCCAGTCCTAGAGGTGACAGGCTCTGTATCCCTGCTCCCGTCCCCTGATCCCTCCAGTCCTAGAGGTGACAGGCTCTGTATCCCGGGGCCCGTCCCCTGATCCCTCCAATTCTAGAGGTGACAGCCTCTGTATCCCTGCTCCCATCCCCTGATCCCTCCAGTCCTAGAGGTGACAGGCTCTGTATCCCTGCTCCCATCCCCTGATCCCTCCAGTCCTAGAGGTGACAGGCTCTGTATCCCTGCTCCCGTCCCCTGATCCCTCCAGTCCTAGAGGTGACAGCCTCTGTATCCCGGGGCCCGTCTTCTGATCCCTCCAATTCTAGAGGTGACAGCCTCTGTATCCCTGCTCCCATCCCCTGATCCCTCCAGTCCTAGAGGTGACAGGCTCTGTATCCCTGCGCCCGTCCCATGATCCCTCCAGTCCTAGAGGTGACAGGCTCTGTATCCCTGCTCCCATCCCCTGATCCCTCCAGTCCTAGAGGTGACAGGCTCTGTATCCCTGCACCCGTCCCCTGATCCCTCCAGTCCTAGAGGTGACAGGCTCTGTATCCCTGCACCCGTCCCCTGAGCCCTCCAGTCCTAGAGGTGACAGGCTCTGTATCCCTGCTCCCATCCCCTGATCCCTCCAGTCCTAGAGGTGACAGGCTCTGTATCCCTGCGCCCACCCCCTGATCCCTCCAGTCCTAGAGGTGACAGGCTCTGTATCCCTGCGCCCATCCCCTGATCCCTCCAGTCCTAGAGGTGACAGGCTCTGTATCCCTGCGCCCATCCACTGATCCCTCCAGTCCTAGAGGTGACAGGCTCTGTATCCCTGCTCCCATCCCCTGATCTCTCCAGTCCTAGAGGTGACAGGCTCTGTATCCCTGCGCCCATCCCCTGATCCCTCCAGTCCTAGAGGTGACAGGCTCTGTATCCCTGCTCCCGTCCCCTGATCCCTCCAGTCCTAGAGGTGACAGGCTCTGTATCCCGGGGCCCGTCCCCTGATCCCTCCAATTCTAGAGGTGACAGCCTCTGTATCCCTGCTCCCATCCCCTGATCCCTCCAGTCCTAGAGGTGACAGGCTCTGTATCCCTGCACCCGTCCCCTGAGCCCTCCAGTCCTAGAGGTGACAGGCTCTGTATCCCTGCACCCGTCCCCTGAGCCCTCCAGTCCTAGAGGTGACAGGCTCTGTATCCCTGCTCCCATCCCCTGATCCCTCCAGTCCTAGAGGTGACAGGATCTGTATCCCTGCTCCCATCCCCTGATCCCTCCAGTCCTAGAGGTGACAGGCTCTGTATCCCTGCACCCATCCCATGATCCCTCCAGTCCTAGAGGTGACAGGCTCTGTATCCCTGCTCCCATCCCCTGATCCCTCCAGTCCTAGAGGTGACAGGCTCCGTATCCCTGTGCCCATCTTGAGCCCTCCAGTCCATTTCTCTGTCTGCTTGTGAGAAGTCTATTTCATAGTTCGTCCTGTTACAAGGACGTGAGAAAAATTATTGCAGGAAAACTGCCACGCTACATTCAGCCGAAGCAATACAGTGTGCTCAGCCGAGAGCACTGTTTAACCCGCTGTCGGACGCGGGTTAAATAGGCGCTAATCCACCCCCTAATGCAATAATGCAGGTCTGGCTGTCTGATTTCATTACTGGCAGACAGGCAGGTTATGAAAACCGAGGCCGAGTTTACCGGCGTCTCTCTGCGTAACCGGCAGCTGCTGCGCGTCGCGTTAGCAAGGAGGCGCTTAGGTCGCGCAAGTGACCCTAGCGCCTCCTTCTTAGTGCCACCCTCTAATTTACATATTGCAGGGCGACCCCCCCCTTGAGGGCACCATGCGTGCGTTAAGAAAGCGGGCGCTGAAAAGTCAGCGCCCGCTTTCTGCAAAGATTATTGCATCGGCCCCCTAGGGAGGAGCCCCCCTGCAATACTTTGCCGCTGCCATGCTAAAATGTCGCTGCAATAATCAAGAAAATGAAACCTTCCACTCATCCTCTGGACCAAATACCGACCAAACTACTTCTCACCATCCCTAACACCATTGCTAAACCGCTGGCAGACATCATAAATTGCTCCCTCAATCAAGGATCGGTCCCGGACTCCTTAAAAATTGCTTCACTTAAACCCTTACTTAAAAAACCCAACCTGGACCCAGCCGACCCTGCAAACTTCCGCCCCATTGCAAACCTACCTTTTATAGCCAAGCTAATGGAAAAGCTTGTCAACATCCGACTCACAGACTACCTTGACTCCCACAATATTCTCTACCCCTCTCAATTCGGATTCAGGAAACGCCTAAACACAGAATCCCTCCTTCTTTCTCTAACGGACAACATCCTGATGGGCCTTGACAAGGGACAATCTTACCTGCTAGCCCTTCTCGACATCTCTGCCGCGTTCGACACGGTAAACCACAATATCCTCATTAACCGCTTAATGGAAATAGGCATATCCGGCTCTGCACTGCTCTGGTTCACATCCTTTCTGAACAACAGACACTACAAAGTCAAAATAAATGACAAAGAATCTCACTCCATTCCATCAAACCAAGGCGTACCTCAGGGTTCGTCTCTTTCCCCTACCCTGTTCAATATATATCTACTCCCTTTATGCCAGCTACTCAATAGTCTCAATCTCACCCACTTTATATACGCGGACGATGTACAAATCATAATCCCCATTTCAGACCCCATCTCTACTCTAAATTTCTGGAACAACTGCTTACACGCCATCAACCTTCTGCTCTCGAGTCTCAATCTGGTCCTAAATACTTCCAAAACGGAACTACTGGTTATCTCCCCTTGTGACA
This sequence comes from Rhinatrema bivittatum, assembly GCF_901001135.1. Lineage (NCBI taxonomy): Eukaryota > Metazoa > Chordata > Amphibia > Gymnophiona > Rhinatrematidae > Rhinatrema > Rhinatrema bivittatum. The sequence continues at coordinate 303,322,762 of NC_042621.1, forward strand.
ACAACCCCCTCGCAAATAATGCTAGCATCCCATTAGCAAACCAGGTTAGAGATCTTGGGGCCACCCTTGACTCTAGAATGAATTTCAAAAAATTCATTAACGCCACAACCAAAGAATGCTTCTTCAAGCTACAGGTCCTGAAGCAATTTAGACCGCTCTTACACTTCAAGGATTTCCGTTCGGTGCTTCAAGCCATACTGTTTTCAAAGATAGACTATTGTAATGCTCTATTACTTGGTCTGCCTGCTTCGTCCACCAAACCTCTTCAGATGCTGCAAAACGCAGCGGCTAGGATCCTTACAAACACTCGTCGCAAGGACCATATCACACCAATACTAAAAATTCTACACTGGCTGCCCATCCAATATAGAATACTTTTCAAGGCTCTCACCATCATCCACAAATCCGTCTACCAGCAATCCACTCTCCAACTCACCTTCCCACTCGAATTACATACTTCCGCAAGACCGATCAGAACTGCCTACAAAGGTTCGCTCAAGGCCCCCCCCAACAAATCATCGGTCCACAACACTATTCACAAGCGAGCTCTTTCAACAGCAGGTCCACTACATTGGAATTCACTTCCACAAGACTTACGCCAAGAACAATGCCATTCAACTTTCAGAAAGAAATTGAAAACCTGGCTTTTCGCAGAAGCCTACCGCTGAAGGTTCTCCTCAACCATCACTGACTCTCACTCCCCCACCCCTCCCCTATCCCTTCCCCCCACCCAACCTCACCCTTTCCTTCTCCCTCTGGACATACCAGGCTAATAACTGCCTAGGACAAACCTATGTTTTGTATCTTACAGTTTTTGTTGATTTATATATTTATCTCTCTCTAATTGTTTCTTAGTTTAAACTCTGCACTGTCTTCCATTGCCCAGGTTCTATGCTCCCTGTTTAATGTAACTTTACTTTCTACCTTGATGTTAATTGGTTTCCCCTCAGTTACATTGTAAACCGGTACGATAAGACCTAGTCTTGAGCATCGGTATAGGAAAAGAAATTAAATAAATAAATAAATGGTAAATGGGGCAACGAAGGGCAAAATGATTTGCCTGGAGTGAGAAGGAGCACTGATAGGAGAAGGGGGGATTTGAACTCGGGTCCTCAGCCCGCTGCTGTAAGGTTAGGCCTCTGCTCCGCGTCACTGCTCTCTTTCCAGCTCTCTGGTGCAAGGAACAACGTCGCACGCGATCTGCTGCGGCGCAAGGCGAGGATGGGCCATTCCCCGAGCAAGGCCCGCAGAACAGATTTCACATCAGCGGGCCGGGCTGGGGGAGGGGAGGGGTGGGAATCCCCCCTAGGGTTCTCAGAATTGGTAGGGGGGGGAGGTGGTGTTTGTCCTGTGTGGTCCTTTTTTCAGTGGAGATGCTGGGAACGAGGGAAAGCAGTGGGTGGGGTCGTCGAGAATGTTATTAATAAGATTTGTTGGCCCTCAGGGCTGGGAATCCCTGCCTGTATACATAGCACTCTCCCTGCCCTCTCTCCCCTTCACTCACACCTACTCCCCTTTCACAAAGCCCTTCCTCTCCCCTCCCTCCCTCCACCCACCCTTAATTTTATCTCCCCCTCTGCTCTTTCCTCCCCTCACTCTCACCAGTACCCTCGCCTCCCACTTTCTTTACTCTCCCTCTCCCCATCTGCCACCGGTGGGGCAGCTGACACATTGGGCACGGGTTCTGGTCCTCCCCACCAGCGGCTGGTGCAGGACGGGTGGTTGCCCTATCGCTGGTTGGGGCCACCGGCCTTCCTCTTTCTGGCAGGCTTTGGGAATCCCGGTCCAGGGCACGGGCCGTAGTTAGGGGACCCTCGATCTGCAGAAAGCAAATCTCATGAACCTTGGTCCTTGCTGTGGAGCAGAGAACTTCCCGGTCGTCCCTGCCTGTGGTGTCGCCGTGAACAGATCTGCCCCTCTAAGCCGGCCTGGGCTTGGTGCATCTCAGCGGATTGCGTAAGAGTTTCGGGGTGGGGGTCGTTTTTGTTGGTTGTCTGACATCGTTTTGCATAGGTGCACTCGGTCAGAAAGTCCCCCAAAGTCTGCAGCATTCATCCTTCAGTGCCCGCCACCCTCTTCTCCGCGCCCAGGACTCGTACAGTTGGATCCTCTCCGGCCTTCCCTGCTCCCCTCTGCGTCCGCTCCAGCATCTACAGCCAGCGCACTCACCTGTCCAGGTACCCTCCTCACCCGCCCTGCCTACTCCCTCCCCATTACGTTTCACCCGCAGTTCATGTCTCTCCCCCCTCACCATGCTACGTTACGTCTCCCAAACTGGCCCCCGCAGGGAGGAATAAATTGTTCCCTGACCTGCAGAACTCCCCCTCCTCGCTAATCTCCCGGGCCGGGCCGGGTCCGGGCCTGTCCCTGGCAGTGCAGGCCTCCGCTCTCCCTGCCCCCGTCACCGCCTGCCTCGTGCCTTAGTCCGCCCTGATGGGATTGAGGCCCGCGCTGCTCTGCCGGCCCCTTCCGTGCTAACGCTCGGCCCCCTCCTGCCGCTCTGCCCTCGGGGTGCCCCTGAAATACTTTTGCACGTGTCCGGTGTTATGGGCCCGGTGCCTGGAACTGGGGCCGAGAACCGCCGATCCAGCCCCATCCACGTGCAGGCGGCTTCCCCTGCACCCTAAACCAGAAGGTTTGCTTATCCTGCTCTCAAAATCCTCCGTGGCCGGCGGTCCCCGCCTGCCCGCCTATAGCTAATCCGTCCCAGAGCTTAACTCCCCGTCTGCTTAAAGCCTTTCAAGAAAGAAATAAATACAGGAGGACGTGGTGCTGCTGCTTTTTTTTTTCCTGCAGAAATCTTGCAAGCAGGCCCCGGTCGCTTGCATCCCCCCCTTTTTGCGCAGTAACTATCTCGGGGTCACGGCGGGGTCGGCCCCACCTCTTGTTGTTCCACGGCCACCGGTGGAGGGGGCAGGCCGGGTCCTGCCGGGAGCTGCGCTATTTATAAAATAAATATAGACGTGGAGAAAGAAGCCGTAATGTCTGTTATCCTCAAATGATAGGCTGGGGGGGGGGCCTCCTGCAGCTGGGGATGTGTTCAGCACGGGGGCCCCTTGTGTGCCGAAATTGCACCTTTACCGGGTGGAAAGGCAGCCCCCGTCCCCCAGCGGAGGACCCGCGTGCGAGGCGCTCCCCGGCTCAGCCCCCGGGCAAGTAGTGGCTTGCGTTTTCAGCTGCTGCTCGCCGAGAGCCGCGCTAATTGGGATCACTTATATTCAAAACATTTCTAAATGTGATTTAAATGGCAGGGATGTAATGGCAGGGGAGGGGAGCAGGAGGGAAGGGAATTCCGGTTTTTTTTTTTTAGAGAGAGAGAGAAAAATAAGGCAATTACTGGGAGTGAAGGGCAGGGAGAGGACTCCCGCTGTCACAGAGAAATCAAACCTCTCAGCAATTAGTGGGGATCGTAGGGAGCCCCGGACCTCTTCAGCGTTCGGCAGTGAATAAGGGGTTAAGCAATTACAGGAGCCGATAAGGGTATGGGGGGGGGGGGAGGTTAACAAGCCTGGCCCCCCTCCCCCCCCTTATTTCTCTTCTCTAACTTACAGCTCGATCCAGTATCGTCCGCTCGAGGATTGCCCGTCTGTAACGTGCTCGTAGCGCACAATTCGGGCGCGCAAGGCAATTCGGCGATACAGTCTCCAGTTTCACGCGTCCGTATCGCTTCTGAAAACAGACGCATAACCCTTTCCGCACCCGGCATGTAAATGAACGAAAAAGCTGTATAATGAAGGAATTAGCTATTCCCCTGCGATACTGTAACGGGCGCTGATATTATCTCCTCCATAACCCGCTGTTCTGCCGCGGCCTTAACCTGCTAGTTTACCGCCTCCCCCTAGTAGGAGTTAGTGTAGTGTAGGGTAAAAACATTGCTTACCCGCCCTGGTCCCGTCCGGTCTCCTGCAGCCCCGTCCGGACCGGACGGGGCTGCAGGAGACCGGACGGGACCAGGGCAAAAAAAAACAAACGAAAAAGTAGCAAGGCTCGGGCCTGCTATGGTAAGTGTAAAAAGTGTAAAAAACAAAAAACCTGTGTGTTATATAAAAAAATAAAACAATTTTAAATACCTGTCGGAGGGCCGTGGGTCCCGGTGGGCGGCGGGCAGCCATCAGCGGCATCCGGTAGTCCCTTCTCCCTTCCTCCCTCCCTCCCCTGCCTGGATGAGCGCCAAAATCGCACGGGCGGGTCGGCAGCGGGGGGGGGGGGCGGCAGCGGGGGGCGGCGGCGGGATCCGGGAGCGGCGGGGAGGCGGCAGCGGGGCCCGGGGGGGCAGCGGCAGCGGGGTCCGGGGGTGGCAGCGAGATCCGGGGAGCCAGCAGCGGCAGCATGTTCGATCGAGCAGGCAGGTAGGTGGCAAAGTAAAGATGGCCGCCTGCACGGGAAAATCGAGCAATTGGCCGCTGAAGACGTGACGTCACACCCCGTGACGTCAAACGTCGTGACGTCACGTCTTCAGCGGCCAATTGCACGATTTTCCCGTGCAGGCGGCCATCTTTACTTTGCCACCTACCTGCCTGCTCGATCGAACATGCTGCCGCTGCTGGCTCCCCGGATCTCGCTGCCACCCCCCCGGACCCCGCTGCCGCTGCCCCCCCGGACCCCGCTGCCGCCTACCCGCCGCTCCCGGATCCTGCTGCCGCCCCCCCCCCCGGACCCCGCTGCTGCCTACCCGCCACTCCCGGATCCTGCTGCCGCCCCCCCGCTGCCGCCCCCCCCGCTGCCGACCCGCCCGTGCGATTTTGGCGCTCATCCAGGCAGGGGAGGGAGGGAGGAAGGGAGAAGGGACTACCGGATGCCGCTGATGGCTGCCCGCCGCCCACCGGCCGCCTGGACCCACGGCCCTCCGACAGGTATTTAAAATTGTTTTTTTTTTTTTTATATAACACACAGGTTTTTTGTTTTTTACACTTTTTAAACTTTTTTACACTTCCTGGTGCCTGTCATTTCAAATGTCATTTGAAATGACAGGCACCAGCGCACCCAGGTTACTGTATAGGCGCTGTTACAGCGCCTATACAGTAAAATGGGTTGCGCGGGCATAACCCTTCCCTAACGCTTCACAGCCGCGGCATGCATTTGCATGCGATTAGAGGAGAGTATCGGGGAGTTAGTGAAGAGAACTGTGCGTGCGGGGAGGAAGGGTGCGCCTGACACTACCTCACTGTTTTTACCGCGGCCTTACTGGATCGAGCCGTTAGTGCGGATCAGGCGTGGGGAGTCCGAGTCTAGGGGGGGGGGGGTGCGTTTTTAATTCAGGAGATTGGACCGGAAAGCGGGCCGGGGCGCAGCGACAACCACGGAGTTCAGGAGGCCCTGGGACGGAGACCCGAGCACCAAGGAGGCCGGCGGGGACATTAAGGGTCCGCGGGTACCGCAGCGGGAAGGGAAGACGGGGGGGGGGGGGGGGGGCCTGGACGTCCTGTCCTGGCTGCAGCCCTGCACCCGGGCCAACTTTGGAAATGCGGACATTAGCAGAGCAGGGTGCAGCGAGGGATCAAAGGAGGAAAAAGCAGGATCAGAAAAGGGGAGAGAGAAAAGAGAGGCACGCAGAATGGAGAGAGGGAAGAGGGGAAATAGAGAGGGAGAGGAGGGGGGTACCTCAGACTGCCCAGGCAGACTGTAACATTAATGTCCGTATAATAACCTCATAATCTTGCATTGGACAGCATGAAAATCCACATTTCTTAATGCAAATAACATTAAAACTTAGCTAAAAATGACCATAAAGAAGGTAATGTAAATAACTCATTCTGCATAACGTTACAATACGTAAAAAGTAAATAAATCAATGACATGCATCCTGATGACAAACAGGAGAGCTACTTCATAGGATAATGTTACAATGTGTAAATAAATCAAACATGCATCCTGATGACAAACAGGAGGGCTACATCATAGGGATAATGTTACAACGTGTAAATAAATCAAACATGCATCCTGATGACAAACAGGAGGGCTACATCATACACACCTAACAGCATCAGCAGACTCAGATACTGAAAAAAGCTTTGAATTGTGAAAGTGAACAGCCAGAATTAGTCTCTATCCTTAAACCTGGACAAGCATTCGAGTAGAAGGAATGAGTGAGACTCCACCAGGACACAAGGGGAAAGAAGCAACAATATAAAATATAAAAAAAAACTTCACAAGGAATATAAAATATAAAAAAAAACTTCACAAGGAATCAGAGCAGCAAATAAGGAAAAGCAATTGACAAAAAGTGCAAATACAGCAGGAAATCGAAAGAGTTACTTCAGAAACCACAAGTAGATGAAGACCTGACACAGGAATGGCTAAGGAGAGATGAATTTAAACCTATAGAGGAGACACTGATAATTGCAGCACAGGACAGTGGACCAGAGCCATAGCCTGCCTATAGCCAATATGGGCACGGACATAGCGCCACTATCAAAAAAGCGCCACGCGCCAACGAGAGCTGCGGAAAGAAGCTCTCTTTGAAACAATGCAAGTAAGGATTGTGGCGCTGTGGTAGCTTGAGCAGTAGGTGCCTTGATAACAGCCAACGGAAACAAGAAGCAGACTCTGGCTGTTCCTTAAGCGCAGTTTATTTACAGTGAAAACGAACTAAAAAACAATTATGGCCGCAGACCTTCACTTCAGGAGTCACAATAAACAGAACAGCTCACCTTACTGCAGGCATTGCACAGTCCTTTAAACATAGCAGGTCCCTGCATGGGGTTGGTAGCGGGGGGGGGGGGGGGGTGCCTCTCTAATCCATCTGCTTCTTGCCAGTTTATGTTAAGCTGAAGGGATCCTCCCTGGGCCCAGAATCCCTTGCAGGGCTGATCTCTTGTGGCCAGTTCCTCAAGGAGTTTCCGGTACAGTCCCTCACAGGTGCCCATAGGCAAAGAAGCAGGGGGTGGGAGATTTTACCCCCAGAAATCAGACAGCAGCAACAGCAGCAGGAGTCCCAGTTTTTTGGGCACCTTCTGAATTTGGCACCCTAGACACACACACGTGTGGCTTTACTGCAGGAACGGAGGCGCTAAGGAGTCCCGGTGCTGGTTATCAGGTTAGGGGAGACTGTCCCCGGTGCAGTTTTACAAGGAAACAGGAACACTGGACATGAAATAAAAGAAGCGTCTGCAGCAGGTGAGGTGCGCACACTACACTTCCAACAGAGCATGAGGGGAGAGGGCTGCAGGAATGGGCGCGTCTTCCAAGAGTTATAAGAGAAGTCCTGGCAGCTCCGCTGGTGACCTTTTCAGTGCTTCCTTAGAGTCTGCAGTAGGCCCGGAGGACTGGAGACGGGCGGATGTGGTTCCTGTACATAAAAGTGGAAGTAAGGAGGAGCCTGGGAACTACAGGCCGGTCAGTCTGACCTCTGTGGTGAGGAAACTAATGGAAACAGAGGAGAGAGCAGCTTCTGGAATCCAGTGGATTGCAAGATCTGAGGCAGCAGAGGAAATCTTGTAGGATGAATCTGATCAACTTCTTTGACGGGGTGAGCAGAGAGTTGGCTGGAGGAGCGCGCTAGATGTGGATTTTGGTAAGGCCTTGACACGGTTCCGCAGAGGATTTCATGCATGAACTGAGCGCCCTTGTGCAACCCTTAGAGTGACTGACTGGGGTCAGAAACTGGCTGAGTGGAAGCGACGAAGGATAGTGAGCAACCATGCAGAAGGGATGGAAGGTAAGGTTTGTCTATTTGCGAACGACACTAAGATCTGCAACATTGTGGACACGCCGGAAGGAGTGGAGAGAATGAGAGGGGATTTACAAAACCTGGAAGAGCGGTTGAAGATTTGGCAGCTGGGATTCAATGCCAAGAAGTGCAGAGTCCTGCATCTGGGGTGCAGTAATCCAAAAGAGCTGTATGTGATGGGGGGTGAAAGACTGATGTGCACGGAGCAAGAGAGGGGTCTTGGGGTGAAAGTGCCTGAGGATCTGAAGATGGCGAAACAATGTGACAAGGCGATAGCAAAAGCCAGAAGGATGCTGGGCTGCATAGAGAGAGGAATATCGAGTAAGAGAAAGGAGGGGATAATCCCCTTGTACAGGACCTTGGTGAGGCCTCACCTGCAGTACTGCGCTCAGTTCTGGAGCCCGTATCTCAAAGAAGAGCGATCAAAATGGTTTGGGGTCAGCACCGGGAGGCTCCTGAGGAGAGGCTGGAGGATCATTAGTCATTAGGGAGAAAGCGCAGGACTGCTCCTAAGGCCAAGTCCAAAAGCAAAGCAGGTTCAAGCAGCAGCACCGTCTGAATTATCAGGAAGGCTGCTCGCCCTGTAAAAATGTTGCTGGCAGGAATTTTGTTATGGTTTTGACAGTTGCTACCTTGACATAAGGCATGGGGGTGACCTGCCCTGGAGCGGCAGTCGCTGCCATAAGAAGCTTGCTGGATAGACTGGATGGAGCGCTGGCTCTTTTTCGGCTCTCATTACCGCTCTGAGGAAAGAGACAGTACTCATGGTGAGCTGCAGGGATCGGGCCTTGCACCCGTTCTTTTCGGCATTTTTGTAAGTGATATTGTGAAAAAGGTTGTTGGGAAAGATTTCTCTTTTTATGGATGATACCAAAATCTGCAACAGGATAGACAGCCAAGCAGGTGTGAAAAACATGAGGAGGGATCCAGCAAAGTTTGAGAAATGGTCTAGAGTCTGGCAGCTAGGATCTAATGCTAACAAAATGCAGAATCGTGTATTTGGGTTGCAAAAACCCAAGGTAGTGGGTAAAGTATAGGAGGTGAAATTCTTCTAAGCATGAAAGAAGAGCAGGATCTGGGGGCGATTGTACCTGATGATCTCACGGTGGCCAAACAGGTGGATAAAGTGACGGTAAAAGCCAGAAAGCTGCTTGGCTGCACAGGGAGAGGAAAGGTCAGCAGAATAGGGAGGTGATGTTGCCCCTGTATAGGTCCCTGGTGAGACCTCACATGGATACTGAGTACAGTTCTGGAGACCCCACCTTCATAGGATAGAAACAGGATGAAGTCGCTCCAGAGGGAGGCTACTAAAATGGACAGTGGTCTTCCTTCTATAGCATAGGGGGAGAGACTTAAAGATCTAAACATGTACACCCTAGAGGAAAGGGGAGATAGGGGAGATATGAGAGAGACTTTCAAATATCTCAAAGGTTTCCATGCACAGGAGGCAGATGTCTCCACAGAAAGGAGGCTCCAGAATGAGGGGTCATGGGATGAGGTGGAAAGGGGCAGACTCAGGAAACATGTCTTTACAGAGAGGGTAGTAGATGCATGGAAGGGCCTCCCAGTGGAGGAGATAGCGACGAGGACAGGGATCTCAGAGGGAGTGTTGGGGATTGTAAAAGTTGAATAGTTGGTGTGGACGGTATGATGAGATAGGCCTTAATGGTCTTTTTCTTCTGTCATTGTTTCCATGTCTCCATGTCTCTCCATGTACCCTCCTATCCCCCCAAATGAATTTAGCAGGTCCCTGGAGGTGCACATGGGAATTCTGTCACCCCCCCTCCGTGTGGTAGAGCTGAGCGTGCGCCCGGCACTGCGACTTCGCTGACAGAGCGCCGGAGAGCAGCGGGCAGATGGCGTTTTCCGGGGTGTGGCGCTAGCTCCCACTCCTTTTAGTCTTCCCGTGGTGGGATCCGGGCACCAGGAGGCCGCGGATCTTTGTGCCTGCATGGGCAAATCCTGCAAAGGAGGGCTCTGAATGCAGCGACCGGCCTCCTCCCTTCCCAGGGGGGCTGTGAGCGCCGCCTCCGCAGCATCCCAGGAGGAGGGTTTTATTTCACAGTTTCTTCGGCTGCTGCAGTCCTGTCCTGCTCCCACCCAGGGCACGGCCCTCGAGAGCAGAAAGCCTAATACTGACAAACCTGCCGCCCTCTGGGGACTTGAGAACGGGAGAGGGAACAGGACAAATGATTTATTTCATGAAAATAAATCCTACAGGGGGTGAGATAACCAAACGGACAGGACTGGGAATTTGAGTCATTAATTTGTCTGCAGAGCCGATAAGCCCAGGCAGACGCAGACGCACACACCCGGGCACATACACACAGCACACACCAGCAGCAGTGTTTAGTTTATTTACTTACATAATTGCCTTTCTAACAAATAAAAATCAAAGTCATGCACAAAGCAAAGCAGTTTAAAGAACTTCAAACAAAGATAAAACATTAACTAAGTAAACATGGTTAATAAAATAAAGTTAAAAAAAATAAATAAACACAAGCATGGCCCAGTGTATGACCCCCCTCCCGTTTGGTCTGTAAGGTTGAAAGGTAAGTTTGGTCCTCAGGCCCAGGCATTTCTTGGCCACTGTCTGTGGTAATTGCAGAGAGCCTCCTCCGACTGAGACCAGGACCCCCTTTCTGTCCAGCTGGGGGATGGCCCAAGCTGATAAGGACTTTCACTTGCCATACGGGCCAGATGTGAGCTGCTGATCTTCTCTCTGATCCTGCCGAATGCTTGCTGAAGGAACAAGCTGCGGCTATCTTAAGGGGGTAAAAAGCTCCTCCATTGACGCACTGCCTATCTGATCATCACTTTTATCCTCAAAAAAATCTTTTCCAGCGGAAGGAATGGTCTGGATTGCAGAACCAGGGTACGAGCCTCCGGGGGAGGAGCAGTATCCAAACATATTTCTTCAGAGAAAGGATGGTGGATAATGGGATGGGCTCCTGCGGGAGATGATGGAGTCGAAACTGGTGACGGAGAAAGCACAGAGGAAGCAGAGAAGATCCCTAGTGGCAAAGAGCAAAGTAAATGAAGCACTGAGGTAGTTCCCACTCTAAACAGCAGTGAGAGCTCTTCCGTGACTCATTGCTAAAACAACGTTAGACTTCCAAGAAGGCTGGGACGACCTGCATGGGGGATCGTGCTTAAAACCCAAGCGTCAGTGAGCACGGGGAGGCTGGAATATATATCTTTTCCATAACGGCATCGCCGGCCTTGGGGGGCTGTGATGGTTTTTACAAAACTTGATAAGGGGGCCAGGATGTTGGATTAAATATTGGTCCCTGTAAGAATCAAAGTTGAGGGCCTGCTAGGGAAGGCAGCGGGGGCCACCAGAGCAACGGATTTTGTGCATGCTCAGGACACGTACGGAGAGAAGCGTTAGGCCTTGAAAAGAGCCGAGAGCTCAGCTAAAAGACAGGAGGGGAATTTATGTGTCCGTCTGCCTGAAGGGAATGAATCTTCACTGCGCAGACTGGATGGGCCATTTTGGTCTTTATCATGTTCCTGTGAGTATTTTCTGACGGAGCAGAGGGTGAAACGTTTTCACTGCACCCAGTGACCGGGGAGCTCCTGGTCTGTGCTCCCAAAGCCCCCCCAGGCTGAGGGGTCCCTCTTATTTTGCCTGGTGCCTGAGTTGTGGGGGCAGGGGTGGCATCAGTCGTGGTCTCCAGCCGTCCCACGGGTAGTTTCATGGATATTCTTCCACCTTTCTTACGTTTGGAGAATTCTATATTCGGACACACCGTGTTGCAAGGGTTTGCATCGGGGAAGAAGCTTGAGCTATTTTACTTAGGGGGAATCCTGGTTCGGATTTCCCAGAGAAGGGTAAAGCCGTGACCAGCCCGGGGTTTCCCCAGCTTCCTTGGCCTCATTCCTTCTCTTCTACTTCTTTGGAAAAGTCACGAGACCCCTCCAGGGTGGGACCTGTTCTATGACGCTGGGGCTGACCCGGGGCATTCCCGAGATCTCTTTTCACTTTGATCTCCCATCATGGTGTGGAAGTTGTTTTGTAATTTTGTTTCATTTAAAATATTTATATTCTGCCCGTAATAATAAAATCATTCTAGGCAGATTGTAGAATAAGCATACACACTGAAAACATGATAAAACGAAGTATACATCATAACTAAAACACAACACACACACACAAAAGCAATTAAAAAACAACAACAACAAAATAGACAATAGAAGCCAATACCATCACTTAGATCTAGTCATTTAAATCTGAGAAGGCTTCCTGGAAATGAAAAGCTTTTAATTTTTATGAAATGATTTAAAATCAGTCATAGATTGAAGCTTGTCAGGTAGCCCGTTCCATAAAACAGGCCCAGTGATAGAGAAGGCACGATTTCCTATCTCTTGCAAGTGGGCTGAGCACACGCGGAGCTTCTAAATAATTGTTGTTTGTGGAACGTGGCTGTCAAGAAGAAACACACTTTCAGGTGAGACGGTGCATCTTCTCTAATGGACCTTAAAAGCAGCAAAAGCACTTTACATTTTATCTATTGCACAACAGGGAGCAGGGACGGTTTAATAATGAAGCAGGATGAGGTGGCCGCCTCAGGTGGCAAGATTTTGAGGTGGCAAAATTGCCCCCTGAAACCTTCCTGCCACAGCGGCCTCACCTTCATTCAGGCAAACAACTCTGCTGGCAGGAAAACCTGCCGTGCTGGCGGCATGGAGCCATGACATGCTGGTGGGGTTTCCTCCCCGCCAGCAAAAGGACGATCCAACGGCTGAAGAAGAGTCACTGAGGTGCCACCAGTGTTTTCCCTGCAGCCAGTGGCAGAAGAGGCCTTGTTGTGCAGCCAGATACTGTGTGTGAAAGAGACTGTGTGTGAAAGAGACTTGCCCTGTGAGAGTGAGAGCCTGTGTGTGAGAGAGGCTTTGTGAGTGTGTATGAGAGGGTGGATAAATGAGAGGGTGGATGTGTGTGTATGAGAGGGTGTGTGGATACAGTGGGGGGGTATTGTGTGTCTCTATATGAAAGGGTGGGTGTGTTTTTGAGAAGGAGGGTGGGTGTGTTTGTATGATAGGATGTATGGGGTGAATGTGTGTGTATGTGTATATCTGAGAGGGTGTATGTGTATATATGAGAGTGTGTGTGTGTATATATATATATGAGGGGGTGTGTGTGTATGTGTATATATGAGAGGGGGTGTGTGTGTGTATATATAAGAGGGGGTGTGTATGTATGAGAGGGTGGATGGGGGTGTATATGTATGGGTGAGTAAGCGTGTATGTCAATGGGTGGTTGGAGGTGTGTGTGTGTGTATGGGAGGGTGAGGGTGTGTATGTGAACATATGAGAGGATGAGAGTGTGTGTGTATATATGAGGGGTGTGTGTGTATATGAGTGTGTGTGTATATATGAGGGGTGTGTGTATGTGTATATATGAGAGAGTGTGTGTATATATGAGGGGTGTGTATGTGTATATATGAGAGAATGTGTGTATATATGAGGGGGTGTGTGTATGAGTCTATATGAGGGTGTGTCTGTGTATGTGTCTATATGAGAGGGTGTCTGTGTGTGTGTATGTGTGTATATGAGGGGGGTGTCTATGTGTGTATATATGAGGGTGTATGTGTATATGAGAGGGTGTCTCTGTGAGTGGGGGTGTGTGTGTGTATATGAGAGGGTGTGTATGTGTGTGTATATATAAGAGGGGGTGTGTATGTATGAGAGGGTGGGTGGGGGTGTTTATGTATGGGTGAGTAAGCGTGTATGTCAATGGGTGGTTGGAGGTGTGTGTGTGTATGGGAGGGTGAGGGTGTGTATGTGAACATATGAGAGGGTGTCTGTGTATGTGTATATATGAGAGTGTGTGTGTATATATGAGGGGTGTGTGTGTATATGAGAGTGTGTGCGTATATATGAGGGGTGTGTGTATGTGTATATATGAGAGAGTGTGTATATATGAGGGGTGTGTATGTGTATATATGAAAGAATGTGTGTGTATATATGAGGGTGTGTCTGTGTATGTGTCTATATGAGAGGGTATGTGTGTGTATATATGAGAGGGTGTCTGTGTGTGTGTATGTGTGTATATGAGAGGGTGTATGTGTATATGAGAGGGTGTCTGTGTGAGTGGGGGTGTGTGTGTGTATATGAGAGGGTGTGTATGTGTGTGTATATGAGAGAGTGTGTATGTGTGTGTATATATAAGAGGGGGTGTGTATGTATATGAGGGTGGGTGGGGGGTGTATATGTATGGGTGAGTAAGCGTGTATGTCAATGGGTGGGTGTCTGTGTGTGTGTGTATGGGTGGGTGAGGGTGTGTATGTGAACATATGAGAGGGTGTCTGTGTGTGTGTGTATGTGAAAATATGAGAGGGTGTGTCTGTGTGTGTGTGTATAAATGAAGGGTGTGGGTTTTTATGGGTGTGTCTATTTGTGTGTCTATGAGTGAGAGTGCCTGCACACACGTGTGTGCATGTATATATATGTGTGAGAGAGGTTAAAGTCTGTGCACCTCCTCCAATCTACGACAGTCTCAGGAGGACTGAAAATCTAAAATTCCCAGGTATGGCGAGTGGGAGATTTTTTTTTTATCCTTGTTAGTTTTAATTATTGGATGTGATGTATCTGCTGTTTTGAAATATTTTATTAGTGTTTGGCAATATTTTAAACATTTTTATGTTTTTAATTGGCTGAATTTATCAGCAGATTTGACATTCTTTTTATTGTATGTTTCATGTTTTAGATTTCTTGATTGTGTTTGCATTGCTGACAGAGTTTGGCTTCTTGTGAGTCCCAGCTCAGTTTTTGTCTGCACGTTTCAATTTATATTTTATGGTCTCTTTATTCTGGATTTGGTGAGAGTCTCTCTGTGTTCTGCTTGTGTGACCGAGGCTTTATATTCTGCTAGCAGGTAGTTTCTGTGCAGGGATTTACAACAACCTGGCTTTCATCTGTTTTCCTAAGAGGAGGTGTATTGGTGTTTAGGGCCTGATGTAATATTTGCACTGTGGCTTTTTCATAGGTTGGGGGCTGGCAGTTATGATCTGGAAAGCTTCCTATATTGGAATTGTAGTTCAGTTTATTCCTGGCTTTCTGTGGGCCAAGTCCACCCCCAGTGCACTTAACCATAGGCCTAGCATCATATGGGATCCAGTAAACCGCCTTGATTACCATGAGAAAGGTCGTTTATTAAGTCTATTAAACTATTATTAGTGAAAGTGTGTTTTGTGCAGTGTAGGCCTAGCATCATATGGGATCCAGTAAACCGCCTTGATTACTATGAGAAAGGTCGTTTATTAAGTCTATTAAACTATTATTAGTGAAAGTGTGTTTTGTGCAGTGTAGGCCTATATAATATATATGGGATCCAGTAAATACCTTGATTACTATGAGAAAGGTCGTTTATTAAGTCTATTAAACTATTATTAGTGAAAGTGTGCTTTGTGCAGGGTAGGCCTATATAATATATATGGGATCCAGTAAACCGCCTTGATTACTATGAGAAAGGTCGTTTATTAAGTCTATTAAACTATTATTAGTGACAGTGTGTTTTGTGCAGTATATGCCTATATAATATATATGGGATCCAGTAAACCGCCTTGATTACTATGAGAAAGGTCGTTTATTAAGTCTATTAAACTATTATTAGTGACAGTGTGTTTTGTGCAGTATATGCCTATATAATATATATGGGATCCAGTAAACCGCTTTGATTACTATGAGAAAGGTCGTTTATTAAGTCTATTAAACTATTATTAGTGACAGTGTGTTTTGTGCAGTATATGCCTATATAATATATATGGGATCCAGTAAACCGCCTTGATTACTATGAGAAAGGTCGTTTATTAAGTCTATTAAACTATTATTAGTGACAGTGTGTTTTGTGCAGTATATGCCTATATAATGTATATGGGATCCAGTAAACCGCCTTGATTACTATGAGAAAGGTCGTTTATTAAGTCTATTAAACTATTATTAGTGACAGTGTGTTTTGTGCAGTATATGCCTATATAATATATATGGGATCCAGTAAACCGCCTTGATTACTATGAGAAAGGTCGTTTATTAAGTCTATTAAACTATTATTAGTGAAAGTGTGTTTTGTGCAGTGTAGGCCTATATAATATATATGGGATCCAGTAAACCGCCTTGATTACTATGAGAAAGGTCGTTTATTAAGTCTATTAAACTATTATTAGTGAAAGTGTGTTTTGTGCAGTGTAGGCCTATATAATATATATGGGATCCAGTAAATACCTTGATTACTAGGAGAAAGGTCGTTTATTAAGTCTATTAAACTATTATTAGTGACAGTGTGTTTTGTGCAGTATATGCCTATATAATATATATGGGATCCAGTAAACCGCCTTGATTACTATGAGAAAGGTCGTTTATTAAGTCTATTAAACTATTATTAGTGACAGTGTGTTTTGTGCAGTATATGCCTATATAATATATATGGGATCCAGTAAACCGCCTTGATTACTATGAGAAAGGTCGTTTATTAAGTCTATTAAACTATTATTAGTGAAAGTGTGTTTTGTGCAGTGTAGGCCTATATAATATATATGGGATCCAGTAAACCGCCTTGATTACTATGAGAAAGGTCGTTTATTAAGTCTATTAAACTATTATTAGTGAAAGTGTGTTTTGTGCAGCGTAGGCCTATATAATATATATGGGATCCAGTAAACCGCCTTGATTACTATGAGAAAGGTCGTTTATTAAGTCTATTAAACTATTATTAGTGAAAGTGTGTTTTGTGCAGTGTAGCCCTATATAATATATATGGGATCCAGTAAACCTCCTTGATTACTATGAGAAAGGTCGTTTATTAAGTCTATTAAACTATTATTAGTGAAAGTGTGTTTTGTGCAGTGTAGGCCTATATAATATATATAGGATCCAGTAAACCTCCTTGATTACTATGAGAAAGGTCGTTTATTAAGTCTATTAAACTATTATTAGTGACAGTGTGTTTTGTGCAGCATAGGCCTATATAATATATATGGGATCCAGTAAACTGCCTTGATTACTAGGAGAAAGGTCGTTTATTAAGTCTATTAAACTATTATTAGTGACAGTGTGTTTTGTGCAGTGTAGGCCTATATAATATATATGGGATCCAGTAAACCGCCTTGATTACTATGAGAAATGTTGTTTATTAAGTCTATTAAACTATTATTAGTGAAAGTGTGTTTTGTGCAGTGTAGGCCTATATAATATATATGGGATCCAGTAAACCGCCTTGATTACTATGAGAAAGGTCGTTTATTAAGTCTATTAAACTATTATTAGTGACAGTGTGTTTTGTGCAGTGTAGGCCTATATAATATATATGGGATCCAGTAAACCGCCTTGATTACTATGAGAAAGGTCGTTTATTCAGTCTATTAAACTATTATTAGTGACAGTGTGTTTTGTGCAGGGTAGGCCTATATAATATATATGGGATCCAGTAAACCGCCTTGATTACTATGAGAAATGTTGTTTATTAAGTCTATTAAACTATTATTAGTGAAAGTGTGTTTTGTGCAGTGTAGGCCTATATAATATATATGGGATCCAGTAAACCGCCTTGATTACTATGAGAAAGGTCGTTTATTAAGTCTATTAAACTATTATTAGTGACAGTGTGTTTTGTGCAGCGTAGGCCTATATAATATATATGGGATCCAGTAAACCGCCTTGATTACTATGAGAAAGGTCGTTTATTAAGTCTATTAAACTATTATTAGTGACAGTGTGTTTTGTGCAGTGTAGGCCTATATAATATATATGGGATCCAGTAAACCGCCTTGATTACTATGAGAAAGGTCGTTTATTCAGTCTATTAAACTATTATTAGTGACAGTGTGTTTTGTGCAGGGTAGGCCTATATAATATATATGGGATCCAGTAAACCGCCTTGATTACTATGAGAAAGGTCGTTTATTAAGTCTATTAAACTATTATTAGTGACAGTGTGTTTTGTGCAGCGTAGGCCTATATAATATATATGGGATCCAGTAAACTGCCTTGATTACTATGAGAAAGGTCGTTTATTAAGTCTATTAAACTATTATTAGTGACAGTGTGTTTTGTGCAGCGTAGGCCTATATAATATATATGGGATCCAGTAAACTGCCTTGATTACTATGAGAAAGGTCGTTTATTAAGTCTATTAAACTATTATTAGTGACAGTGTGTTTTGTGCAGCGTAGGCCTATATAATATATATGGGATCCAGTAAACCGCCTTGATTACTATGAGAAAGGTCGTTTATTAAGTCTATTAAACTATTATTAGTGAAAGTGTGTTTTGTGCAGTGTAGGCCTATATAATATATATGGGATCCAGTAAACCGCCTTGATTACTATGAGAAAGGTCGTTTATTAAGTCTATTAAACTATTATTAGTGACAGTGTGTTTTGTGCAGTGTAGGCCTATATAATATATATGGGATCCAGTAAATACCTTGATTACTATGAGAAAGCTCGTTTATTAAGTCTATTAAACTATTATTAGTGACAGTGTGTTTTGTGCAGCGTAGGCCTATATAATATATATGGGATCCAGTAAACTGCCTTGATTACTATGAGAAAGGTCGTTTATTAAGTCTATTAAACTATTATTAGTGACAGTGTGTTTTGTGCAGTGTAGGCCTATATAATATATATGGGATCCAGTAAACCGCCTTGATTACTATGAGAAAGGTCGTTTATTAAGTCTATTAAACTATTATTAGTGAAAGTGTGTTTTGTGCAGTGTAGGCCTATATAATATATATGGGATCCAGTAAACCGCTTTGATTACTATGAGAAAGGTCGTTTATTAAGTCTATTAAACTATTATTAGTGACAGTGTGTTTTGTGCAGCGTAGGCCTATATAATATATATGGGATCCAGTAAACTGCCTTGATTACTATGAGAAAGGTCGTTTATTAAGTCTATTAAACTATTATTAGTGAAAGTGTGTTTTGTGCAGTGTAGGCCTATATAATATATATGGGATCCAGTAAACCGCCTTGATTACTATGAGAAAGGTCGTTTATTAAGTCTATTAAACTATTATTAGTGACAGTGTGTTTTGTGCAGTGTAGGCCTATATAATATATATGGGATCCAGTAAATACCTTGATTACTATGAGAAAGGTCGTTTATTAAGTCTATTAAACTATTATTAGTGACAGTGTGTTTTGTGCAGTGTAGGCCTATATAATATATATGGGATCCAGTAAACCGCCTTGATTACTATGAGAAAGGTCGTTTATTAAGTCTATTAAACTATTATTAGTGACAGTGTGTTTTGTGCAGTGTAGGCCTATATAATATATATGGGATCCAGTAAACCGCCTTGATTACTATGAGAAAGGTCGTTTATTAAGTCTATTAAACTATTATTAGTGACAGTGTGTTTTGTGCAGTGTAGGCCTATATAATATATATGGGATCCAGTAAATACCTTGATTACTATGAGAAAGGTCGTTTATTAAGTCTATTAAACTATTATTAGTGAAAGTGTGTTTTGTGCAGTGTAGGCCTATATAATATATATGGGATCCAGTAAATACCTTGATTACTATGAGAAAGGTCGTTTATTAAGTCTATTAAACTATTATTAGTGACAGTGTGTTTTGTGCAGTGTAGGCCTATATAATATATATGGGATCCAGTAAATACCTTGATTACTATGAGAAAGGTCGTTTATTAAGTCTATTAAACTATTATTAGTGACAGTGTGTTTTGTGCAGTGTAGGCCTATATAATATATATGGGATCCAGTAAACCGCCTTGATTACTATGAGAAAGGTCGTTTATTAAGTCTATTAAACTATTATTAGTGACAGTGTGTTTTGTGCAGTGTAGGCCTATATAATATATATGGGATCCAGTAAATACCTTGATTACCATGAGAAATGTTGTTTATTAAGTCTATTAAACTATTATTAGTGAAAGTGTGTTTTGTGCAGTGTAGGCCTATATAATATATATGGGATCCAGTAAATACCTTGATTACCATGAGAAATGTTGTTTATTAAGTCTATTAAACTATTATTAGTGACAGTGTGTTTTGTGCAGTGTAGGCCTATATAATATATATGGGATCCAGTAAATACCTTGATTACCATGAGAAATGTTGTTTATTAAGTCTATTAAACTATTATTAGTGAAAGTGTGTTTTGTTGCAGTGTAGGCCTATATAATATATATGGGATCCAGTAAATACCTTGATTACCATGAGAAATGTTGTTTATTAAGTCTATTAAACTATTATTAGTGACAGTGTGTTTTGTGCAGTGTAGGCCTATATAATATATATGGGATCCAGTAAATACCTTGATTACTATGAGAAAGGTCGTTTATTAAGTCTATTAAACTATTATTAGTGACAGTGTGTTTTGTGCAGTGTAGGCCTATATAATATATATGGGATCCAGTAAATACCTTGATTACTATGAGAAAGGTCGTTTATTAAGTCTATTAAACTATTATTAGTGAAAGTGTGCTTTGTGCAGGGTAGGCCTATATAATATATATGGGATCCAGTAAATACCTTGATTACTAGGAGAAAGGTCGTTTATTAAGTCTATTAAACTATTATTAGTGACAGTGTGTTTTGTGCAGTGTAGGCCTATATAATATATATGGGATCCAGTAAACCGCCTTGATTACTATGAGAAAGGTCGTTTATTAAGTCTATTAAACTATTATTAGTGACAGTGTGTTTTGTGCAGTATATGCCTATATAATATATATGGGATCCAGTAAACCGCCTTGATTACTATGAGAAAGGTCGTTTATTAAGTCTATTAAACTATTATTAGTGACAGTGTGTTTTGTGCAGTGTAGGCCTATATAATATATATGGGATCCAGTAAACTGCCTTGATTACTATGAGAAAGGTCGTTTATTAAGTCTATTAAACTATTATTAGTGACAGTGTGTTTTGTGCAGTGTAGGCCTATATAATATATATGTTGTTATGGGAAGTTAATACATTTTAAAATGGAAAAGAATGCATAAGTTTTAAATATGTGGGGAGGGGAGGGAAGGGGGAATGAGAGGCTGTAAGGTCTGTCTGGGGCATCTAATACCCCTGATTCAGCCCTAAGAGAGGGTGTGTCTCACACACAGACCCCCACCATTCACTGACCTCTCTCACCCCCAGGGGGCAGATCCTGGGGAAGGGGGGCAGGCAGGCAACAGGGAATGGAGGAGTCCTGGTTCTAGACCCAGGAGGTGAGGCAGCCAAAGGCTGCCCCGCCCCCATTAAACATTTCTCTGGCGCCCCCTAGTGCGGGTGGCGAAGACTGAGAACAAGAAAACCTCAGGCCCAATGACTGAGTGGTCAGAGCAGTGACCTGCAAACAAGGGAGGCCCGGGTTCAAATCCTACCTCCAACTCCTTGTGACCTTGGGCTTAACCCTCCCTTGCCTTCCTCCTACCCTGGCCCTCAGTAATTTCACCTGCACCGGGCCATGGGGGGACGCCATTTCATCCCTCGCCCCAGGCAGCAGATTGCCTTGATCCGCCCCTGACAGGGAGTCCGTGAAGATGATGCAGTAAAGGAGCCGCATGCTCTCATGAAGAAGCACCTAAGACGCAGCTGAGTTCTGCAAAAGATGTAATGCTTTTGTTGCATGAGTCGCTCTCAGACGGCTTCGCCCGACATGCCTCACCTCTATTTCAGCCTTCTGCACCAGCCTAGGGAGAATGGCGTCCGTAGCGTCTCCTTGCCGCACCCTCCGGCTTTCCCGGAGCGGCTTTGGCGCGGCGTCCCGCCATGTTGACCTGAGGCCTCCTAAGGCGCGAGCGCGCGCACGCCTCACGTCTTGTAGCAGTGTTGGCGCGAACCTCGGGGACGTCCCCCAGCGAGTGACGTCACTGCTTCCGACTGCAAAAGGTTGCCCATTCGCTGACTCTCGCCGAGTTAGCAACGGATTGGATTCGTTCCGGTCTGAAGCTGCTCTGCTGCTTCTGCTGGAAGCAATCTTACCCTCCGGGGTTCTACTAACCTGGGTACCCGCTCCTCAGGGGCCCTTTGCTTACTTCCAGGTACTCGCTCCTCGAGGGCCTGTGTGTCTATCCTGGTGCCTGCTACATAAGAACATAAGAACATAAGAAAATGCCATACTGGGTCAGACCAAGGGTCCATCAAGCCCAGCATCCTGTTTCCAACAGTGGCCAATCCAGGCCATAAGAACCTGGCAAGTACCCAAAAACTAAGTCTATTCCATGTAACCATTGCTAATGGCAGTGGCTATTCTCTAAGTGAACCTAATAGCAGGTAATGGACTTCTCCTCCAAGAACTTATCCAATCCTTTTTTAAACACAGCTATACTACCTGCACGAACCACATTCTCTGGCAACAAATTCCAGAGTTTAATTGTGCGTTGAGTAAAAAAGAACTTTCTCCGATTAGTTTTAAATGTGCCCCATGCTAACTTCATGGAGTGTCCCCTAGTCCTTCTACTATCTGAAAGAGTAAATAACCGATTCACATTTACCCGTTCTAGACCTCTCATGATTTTAAACACCTCTATCATATCCCCCCTCAGTCGTCTCTTCTCCAAGCTGAAAAGTCCTAATCTCTTTAGTCTTTCCTCATAGGGGAGTTGTTCCATTCCCCTTATCATTTTGGTAGCCCTTCTCTGTACCTTCTCCATCGCAATTATATCTTTTTTGAGATGCGGCGACCAGAATTGTACACAGTATTCAAGGTGCGGTCTCACCATGGAGCGATACAGAGGCATTATGACATTTTCCGTTTTATTCATCATTCCTTTTCTAATAATTCCCAACATTCTGTTTGCTTTTTTGACTGCCGCAGCACACTGAACCGACGATTTCAATGTGTTATCCACTATGACACCTAGATCTCTTTCTTGGGTTGTAGCACCTAATATGGAACCCAACATCGTGTAATTATAGCATGGGTTATTTTTCCCTATATGCATCACCTTGCACTTTTCCACATTAAATTTCATCTGCCATTTGGATGCCCAATTTTCCAGTCTCACAAGGTCTTCCTGCAATTTATCACAATCTGCTTGTGATTTAACTACTCTGCACAATTTTGTGTCATCTGCAAATTTGATTATCTCACTCGTCGTATTTCTTTCCAGATCATTTATAAATATATTGAACAGTAAGGGTCCCAATACAGATCCCTGAGGCACTCCACTGTCCACTCCCTTCCACTGAGAAAATTGCCCATTTAATCCTACTCTCTGTTTCCTGTCTTTTAGCCAGTTTGCAATCCACGAAAGGACATCGCCACCTATCCCATGACTTTTTACTTTTCCTAGAAGCCTCTCATGAGGAACTTTGTCAAACGCCTTCTGAAAATCCAAGTATACTATATCTACCGGTTCACCTTTATCCACATGTTTATTAACTCCTTCAAAAAAGTGAAGCAGATTTGTGAGGCAAGACTTGCCCTGGGTAAAGCCATGCTGACTTTGTTCCATTAAACCATGTCTTTCTATATGTTCTGTGATTTTGATGTTTAGAACACTTTCCACTATTTTTCCTGGCACTGAAGTCAGGCTAACCGGTCTGTAGTTTCCCGGATCGCCCCTGGAGCCCTTTTTAAATATTGGGGTTACATTTGCTATCCTCCAGTCTTCAGGTACAATGGATGGTTTTAATGATAAGTTACAAATTTTTACTAATAGGTCTGAAATTTCATTTTTTAGTTCCTTCAGAACTCTGGGGTGTATACCATCCGGTCCAGGTGATTTACTACTCTTCAGTTTGTCAATCAGGCCTACCACATCTTCTAGGTTCACCGTGATTTGATTCAGTCCATCTGAATCATTACCCATGAAAACCTTCTCCATTACGGGTACCTCCCCAACATCCTCTTCAGTAAACACCGAAGCAAAGAAATCATTTAATCTTTCCGCGATGGCCTTATCTTCTCTAAGTGCCCCTTTAACCCCTCGATCATCTAAAGGTCCAACTGACTCCCTCACAGGCTTTCTGCTTCGGATATATTTAAAAAAGTTTTTACTGTGAGTTTTTGCCTCTACAGCCAACTTCTTTTCAAATTCTCTCTTAGCCTGTCTTATCAATGTCTTACATTTAACTTGCCAATGTTTATGCTTTATCCTATTTTCTTCTGTTGGATCCTTCTTCCAATTTTTGAATGAAGATCTTTTGGCTAAAATAGCTTCTTTCACCTCCCCTTTTAACCATGCCGGTAATCGTTTTGCCTTCTTTCCACCTTTCTTAATGTGTGGAATACATCTGGACTGTGCTTCTAGAATGGTATTTTTTAACAATGACCACGCCTCTTGGACATTTTTTACTTTTGTAGCTGCTCCTTTCAGTTTTTTTCTAACAATTTTTCTCATTTTATCAAAGTTTCCCTTTTGAAAGTTTAGCACGAGAGCTTTGGATTTGCACACTGTTCCTTTTCCAGTCATTAAATCAAATCTGATCATATTATGATCACTATTGCCAAGCGGCCCCACCACCGTTACCTCTCTCACCAAGTCCTGTGCTCCACTGAGAATTAGATCTAAAATTGCTCCCTCTCTCGTCGGTTCCTGAACCATTTGCTCCATAAAGCTATCATTTATTCCATCCAGGAACGTTATCTCTCTAGCGTGACCCGATGATACATTTACCCAGTCTATATTGGGGTAATTGAAGTCTCCCATTATTACTGCACTACCAATTTGGTTGGCTTCCCTAATTTCTCTTAGCATTTCACTGTCCATCTCACCATCTTGACCAGGTGGACGGTAGTATACCCCTATCACTGATACCTATTCTTCTACCTGCTGGAACATCACTTATCAGCTACAGAGAGTGAGTACTACTTCTCCCAGTCTGTTCAGCTACAGCTCCTCGCTGTCCATCTGCATCGGGTCCTACACCACCAGTGTGGAACGTGATCCTCTGCCAAGGATCATAGACTGTTGCTACCTATCCTCTCTCTATTGCTTATTGGGAATTATATCTACTCAGCTACAAGGGAGTGTGTAATAACATCTGCCAGTCTGTCTCTCCTACAGCGCCTCACTGGATACCTGCATCGGGGCCTTATACCACCATTGTGGGACGGGTCTCCTCCAGCGAGGATCACAGACTGTTGCTATCTAATCCACTCTCTACTGCCACCTCTGGTGAACCATACAAGCTGCATAATAAAGATATATTCTCAGTGTTTGTCCATCTGAGTCTAGCCCGGTGCTACAGTTCCCTACGGGGCTCCTCCCCGTGGGAGACACCATCACTGTTGCCCCTAAGAATCCACCAAACATCTCGATATCATAAGAGCTTTTCAGTGAGTCTTACAGACAATTGCAATAATCCACGGTGGTCAAGATAAATGCTTGGACAGGCGTGTGCAAATTGGACAAGTAACGAATATATTTCAGATGACATAAGTTTGAAAGTGGCTGAAGACAAAACAGACCTAACTTGAGACTTAAAAGTGAGTCAGACTGGAGCCCTAGATTGCAAACACGACCTACAAAAACAATTGATCTTCCATTAATTGAGAGAGATGGCAGATCCCCTGGTCGCAGAGTCCTCTAAATCTGTAAGATTTCAGTTTTACAAAAATGTAATATTACATTGTTGCACCGCATTCAGTTCACAGCAGATAAGCATCGGGAAATCAGATCAGTTGCCAATTGTACATTGTCAGCAACTGGAAGGAACAGCTGGATTTGTCGCATAAATTTTGAAAACAAAAACAATTTTGAAAACAAAAACAATAACTGAAGAACAACAGATAAAGGTGGCAAATGAATACTGAAAAGCGTTGATTAACATGATAAGCCATTGATAGCAGGAATTAATCCCAAAACGGTTCATAAATTGCTCTACCTGCTGACACCTACCACTGTGAAAATTTCATCAGAAAACTTCTCTGTTTAGGTCGCTTTTATGTTAAATCTGTTATTATTTATCAATAAACAATAAGAAAACATCAGGGTGCATTTGTTTCTTATGCATCCCACCAATTTCAGGTCACCTTTAAAAAATCAGAAGATTATCAATTAGGAGTTACCAAGCAAAGAAGTATCATGTGACCATACATCTCCAGTCATGTTAGAAATGTCCTAGATATTCATAAGAACATAAGACATTACCATACTGAGTCAGACCAAGGGTCCATCAAACCCAGCATCCTGTTTCCAACAGAGGCCAATCCAGGCCATAAGAACCTGGCAATTACCCAAACACTAAGAAGAGACCATGCTACTGATGCAATTAATAGCAGTGGCTATTCTCTAAGTAAACTTGATTAATAGCCATTAATGGACTTCTCCTCCAAGAACTTATCCAAACCTTTTTTGAACCCAGCTACACTAACTGCACTAACCACCTCCTCTGGCAACAAATTCCAGAGCTTTATTGTGCGTTGAGTGAAAAAGAATTTTCTCCGATTAGTCTTAAATGTGCTACTTGCTAACTTCATGGAATGCCCTCTAGTCCTTCTATTATTCGAAAGTGTAAATAACCGAGTCACATCTACTCGTGCAAGACCTCTCATGATCTTAAACACCTCTATCATATCCCCCCTCAGCCGTCTCTTCTCCAAGCTGAACAGCCCTAACCTCTTCAGCCTTTCCTCATAGGGGAGCTGTTCCATCCCCTTTATCATTTTGGTTGCCCTTCTCTATACCTTCTCCATCGCAATTATATCTTTTTTGAGATGTGGCAACCAGAATTGTACACAGTATTCAAGGTGCGGTCTCACCATGGAGCGATACAGAGGCATTATGACATTTTCCGTTTTATTAACCATTCCCTTTCTAATAATTCCTAACATTCTGTTTGCTTTTTTGACTGCCACAGCACACTGAGCCGACGATTTCAATGTGTTATCCACCTTGACACCTAGATCTCTTTCTTGGGTTGTAGCACCTAATATGGAACCTAATATTGTGTAACTACAGCAAGGGTTATTTTTCCCTACAAGCAACACCTTGCACTTGTCCACATTAAATTTCATCTGCCATTTAGATGCCCAATCTTCCAGTCTGAAATGTCCTCCTGCATTTCATCACAATCTGCTTGTGATTTAACTTCCCTGCATAATTTTGTGTCAGAAAGATTTAGCAACAGTCAACACTGGTTCGGGAGCAACCACATGGAGCATCATCATTTCCTGTCACAATGAGAGCAGATTCCTTAAACACAGGGTACAACTTCATTTTCCATTACATGAAAGGAGAAAGGGGTCATCACGTACAGCTGAAGGAAGGAAAGCTGTGAGGAAATCCTGAGAGGTGGGTGGGGGGGGGGGGGGTGGTCACCTGGAACAGACTTCCAGCAGAGGTTCGAGGAGCCCCATTTGGGGTAAAGACCAAGGGAGGGAGAGGAGCACAGATCATTGCATAAGAGCTGTGACAGCACGGGCACCAATGGGGAGCCTGGCTGGGACGGCCCATCCCTTCCATTACTAAGGGGGAAAATGCTCTAACCTGAGGTTTCTGCATCTCTAGAGGCAGATGTTCTCCTATGGAGAGAAGCAAAAGCTTCCCCAAGAGTTTGCTGCGGCTCCGTCTGTGGACGGTTTTCGGGACGGTCACCGTGCGTCCTCGTCTTTGTCTCTCTCTGTGTGTGATGAGGCGATGCCCGAGCTGCTCGCTCTGGGGCAGAGTCCGTGGCTATTTTTTCACCGGTGGACTTGGGACCGTCTCTTCGGAGCCGTGAGTGCAAAGTACCAGGCCCGGACTTTTCTCACCAGGTTGGGTGGGCGGAGGTAGAAGAGTCGGGCCTGCTCTCTCTCTCTCTTGAGCGCGGCTCGGCCTTAGCAGCGACGTTGGACCTGCCGCCTCAAAGCCTGGCGGCATGGGACCGGTGGCCCGGCCTGTGAAATCTCCTTTCTCCTTCACAGGCCCAGTGCGTGCGGAACGTGGAAGCAAGGACCCCCCCCCCCCCCGAAATGGCCACCGCTGCCAGTGCCCATTCAGCTAGGGACAAACCGTGTAGGTGAAATGAAACCCAAACAGGAAGGTAGGGGGTTTCTGGGCCCGTCCCTGGTGCCGGAGGATCTTTGCTCCTGCTTGGGCAGCAGGGGATATAGTAAGGCGGCAGATGATGACAGGTGAAGGCCCAACCCTTCCAGCCGGGATTCGCCAGGCTTCCTGATTCTCCCTGAAGCGATTTTCCCAGGAGCCTCGGCAGATTATGGGACACAGCGCAGGTGGGAGAAAAGGAGCCGGGCCCCTGCGCGCTTTGCCTGAGGAAGGGAGGAGAAACAATAATAAAATTAACTATTCAAATTGAAAGCAGATGTCCAAAATTAAAAGCCATAAATTTCCCGGGGGGATGACCCTTGACGTGAGCTGTAGCAAGCGGAGGACGTGACGGGCGAGCAGGAGCGGATCCTGAGGGGGGGTGACGTCAGGGAGCAGCCGGGGTCACCGCTCGCCTCTGCGCGCTTTCCTCTCAGGCTTGTCTTCTTGTCTCAGACACTTTGCGTGCGCATAATAATCTCTATCGGGGCACATTCCAGAGCCAATGACTCGGGTCAAAACCGAAATACTCAGATAAATTCTCCTAGCTGAAACCTGCCTCCCTCTGCCCCGGTATAAGCACGGGTGGGCTTCCAAATCCCTGGTGCTTGTAGCCGGGATAACGAGAGGCATTCCCGGGCGAGGGGAGCCAGGGCTTGCCTTGGAGGAATGTAACAGCGTGTACAGGCGGAAATTTCAAAAGGACGAGAGCTGCTTTGTTCACCACAAGCCAAGTGTGTGGGCATTTTTAGTGTGCAAACATTTCGTTGACTAATTTACAAAGAGAGGGATCAAGGGATGGGTACAGGGATACAGAGCCTGTCACCTCTAGGACTGGAGGGCTCAGGGGATGGGAGCAGGGATACAGAGCCTGTCACCTCTAGGACTGGAGGGATCAGGGGATGGGAGCAGGGATACAGAGCCTGTCACCTCTAGGACTGGAGGGAGCAGGGGATGGGTGCAGGGATACAGAGCCTGTCACCTCTAGGACTGGAGGGATCAGGGGATGGACACAGGGATACAGAGCCTGTCACCTCTAGGACTGGAGGGATCAGGGGATGGGAGCAGGGATACAGAGCCTGTCACCTCTAGGACTGGAGGGATCAGGGGATGGACACAGGGATACAGAGCCTGTCACCTCTAGGACTGGAGGGCTCAGGGGATAGGTACAGGGATACAGAGGCTGTCACCTCTAGCACTGGAGGGATCAGGGGATGGGAGCAGGGATACAGAGCCTGTCACCTCTAGGACTGGAGGGATCAGGGGATGGGAGCAGGGATACAGAGCCTGTCACCTCTAGGACTGGAGGATCAGGGGATGGGTGAAGGGATACAGAGCCTGTCACCTCTAGGACTGGGGATCAGGGGATGGGTGAAGGGATACAGAGCCTGTCACCTCTAGCACTGGAGGGATCAGGGGTTGGGAGCAGGGATACAGAGCCTGTCACCTCTAGGACTGGAGGGATCAGGGGATGGGAGCAGGGATACAGAGCCTGTCATCTCTAGGACTGGAGGGATCAGGGGATGGGAGCAGGGATACAGAGCCTGTCACCTCTAGGGCTGGAGGGATCAGGGGATGGGTGCAGGGATACAGAGCCTGTCACCTCTAGGACTGGAGGGATCAGGGGATGGGAGCAGGGATACAGAGCCTGTCACCTCTAGGACTGGAGGGATCAGGGGATGGGAGCAGGGATACAGAGCCTGTCACCTCTAGGACTGGAGGACTCAGGGTAAGAGGTAGACAACTGCAGTCCTCAGGTGCCAGAAGCAGGTTTGGTTTTCAGGATATGCACATTGAATACGGTTGAGGTATATTATGTCTGTTCCTCTATTTTCGTTGTGGATGTCCTGTTGGTGGATGATGAGGAAGAGGTTGTGTGTGTGTGTGTGAAGTTTGCACCGCTGTAGGTACACAGGAGATTTAATTTCCAAACACTGTCAGGCTGCCCTCATTTCAATTCCTTGAAATAAAGATAGTTTTACATGTCAAGCTCATCTGCTTTCCTTTCTCACTGGGCACCAGTGCCCTGATGGGATCTTATTAATCACTGAAAGGCTGCACTTTATGATTGGTAATTGATAGATCGCCTCACTCTGCTCTTGATTCTCCTACCAAGGCTCCTAGAGGTGCCAGGATGGTGCCCCATTCGGAGGTTCAGGAACCGAGACCGAATTGTTTCATCTTCCCACTTTCCAAGGTTTGCATTCGTGGAATTTATCAGGGCAGGGATCTCACCGGATCCAGCTCCCTCCCCAGCAGTGTGCAGAGATCCCAGAGCCTCCGGTGCCGCCCCGGTCACTGTAAGCTTTGCACCGCCTCGGGGTCACCCAGAGGTCTCCTAAAATGACTCGGTGCTTCCTTCGTAACTTAACCCCTTGACCCGGGGGGGGGGGGGCAGGGAAGTAATGGGGCACCTGAGGCCTGGGATTTTCATCGCATCTTTTCCCTTCCGTTACTCTGGGCTTGAACGAGGAGAAGAGCAGGTGATGCTGGACTCGGGATTGCTGGAATACGTTTTGTGTGTTTGCTGCTCTGTCCAGTCAGAATGGGAGCGTGCTAAGGGGGGTGCAGGGGGCTGGGGGCTGCCTTTTGATGCATTGCGCTCGGGCCTTGATTCTCCGAAAGGCTTTTATCCACCTTCTGTCTCTGGGGGGGGGGGGGAAGCTTAGTAACTCATCTGGCCATGCACGAGCATGGTAAAGATTACCGCAGAATTATCCTTCTCCACGTTCAGATCAAATATTACCTCCGAAACGTTTGTTCTTCGCGTCTGGAATTCCATATGAAAAGATATCGAGGTAAACCCACCCCCCTGCCAAGCAGCAGGACGACGTGAGTACAGCACATGAGCCTTAATAAATACAAATTGTATTAATTTATCCTTAAAAGCCGACCCTTCACCCGTAACTAAGTGGGAGATGCTGGCGCTTGCGTCTGTCCCCGGATCCTTTGAAGCTGCCCATGATGAATAGATTCTGCGAGATTATGGACTTAAAAGTTTTGCTTTTAAAACCTTCAGAGCAAAAAAAAAAAAAAATGGCAAACATGACTCTTTCAGCGTTAATAAATCAAGCGTGGACGAACACATGTTAGAGCCGTGATCCCTCGCTCATCCTCTGCTAGCAGCTGAAAGACGGGATTTAGGCCCATGAGCGGCCCGGCTCCTGAGGCATGGGGAAGAGACGTGTCAGGACCCAAATCTCGCCAATGATGTGCAGGGCTGCCCGCAGGGAGCCGTGGAGGTCTTCATCTGCTTTGCAATTTCTTTTTTTTTTTTGCTTTGGATGCTCCCTTCTCGTGCACGGAGAGGAATCCCTCATGCAATGTTAGCCTCACACAAACTCCGAATGCCACGGTGACCTTCAGCTGCCCCCCATCAGCTCTCGGTTGCTCCGGAGGCTTGCAGCTGCCCGGCACTTGGGGGCTTGGATACCCGACCCAGTAACGCAGTGGTGACAGCAGGGAAAGGACCATTGGGTGGGCTGTAGAAATCGGGGCTCGGCAGGAGCTCTCTTTTCTGTGCCAGTGTTGGCCGAGACCACGCGTTACTTGCCCAAGTGTTTTGAGAGTCGCTGCATTCTTCTGCAGAAGAGCCGGACGACTCGGTCCGTTAGAGAAAAGGAGCAAGTGTTCAACAGGCAATCTTCTGAGGGCCATGGCAAACCAAAAGATTATGAGCGCTCAGAAACTGCTGTGAACCGCTTTGGGTGAATTTTCCATTCAAAAAAGGCAGTTTATCAATCCAGTGAATCCAAGTATTATTGGGCAAGGCTAAAATAAAAGGAGTCGACTCTCACGTGTGCTGTTTTCAACCTTCCTTTTATCAAGCAAAGGCAAATGTTCCCCCCCCCCCCCCCCAAAAATAGCAACTTATTTTTTTATTTATTTACTTAAATTTTTATACCGATGTTGGTATTCACCTTCACACCGGTTTACAATGTTTTTGTAACTAAAAATCATAAAAGTACAATAAAAATATTTAAACCAATCAAACAAGTAAATGTAAGTAAAAAGTACTCTTAAAATTATATAAATGAATCAAATCATAAAATAAATGTTAGAAATTAGAAGAATAAATAATCACATTAAAGCATACCCATTAACATAAAAATAGTTAAAAGAAAGCATCAAAATATAAAAAAAAAATATGAGAATTACTGCCTGACTTCTAACTGGAATGCTTGTGCAGAAAGCCACGTTCTTAGTGCTTTAAAACGCAACCATTGTAACGGCCCTGTCGGGGATGAGGTCAGGGTTTGGAAAACAGGAAACATATTCAGCAGGACTAGTGAATGGATTGCCTGAGTGAAAGGTCTGCCTTGCCAGCTGAAATGCCAGTGCCGTTCCTTAATGGGCAGCAGAGCCGGCATTCAGTACATAAGAACATAAGAACCTGCCATACTGGGTCAGACCAAGGGTCCATCAAGCCCAGCATCCTGTTTCCAACAGAGGCCAATCCAGGCCATAAGAACCTGGCAAGTACCCAAAAACTAAGTCTATTCCATGTTACCGTTGCTAATGGCAGTGGCTATTTTCTAAGCGAACTTAATAGCAGGTAATGGACTTCTCCTCCAAGAAATTATCCAATCCTTTTTTAAACACAGCTACACTAACTGCACGAACCACATCCTCTGGCAACAAATTCCAGAGTTTAATTGTGCGTTGAGTAAAAAAGAACTTTCTCCGATTAGTTTTAAATGTGCCACATGCTAACTTCATGGAGTGCCCCCTAGTCTTTCTATTATCCGAAAGAGTAAAGAACCAATTCACATCTACCCGTTCTAGACCTCTCATGATCTTAAACACCTCTATCATATCCCCCCTCAGTCGTCTCTTCTCCAAGCTGAACAGCCCTAACCTCTTTAGTCTTTCCTCATAGGGGAGCTGTTCCATCCCCTTTATCATTTTGGTTGCCCTTCTCTGTACCTTCCCCATCGCAATTATATCTTTTTTGAGATGTGGTGACCAGAATTGTACACAGTATTCCAGGTGTGGTCTCACAGAGGCATTATGACATTTTCCGTTTTATTAACCATTCCCTTTCTAATAATTCCCAACATTCTGTTTGCTTTTTTGATGGAGAGCATGGTTTGTAAGGATGGGAAGAGGTGCCAGCAGGGTTTCACACGCGCTGACCTTGCATGCCAGTAGGGGCTATTGCATTTGGGGAGGAATTTTGGATTCTCAGAAGGCATTTCCCACGTACGCTCCATGCACCTGATTTCAAATGTTGCGAACGTCAGAGGAATTGCTTTACGTGCCCGAAAGGGGATTCGTGAGGCTTCTGTACACTTTGCATTCTGCATGTGAGAGAGGGGCCAGCCCCCTTCACCCTATTCGCTGCTCCTTGGCTGCTGGTGGACCAATTTTCATGCACAGGACAGCGCATAAGACGTTCACCTGACCCTCTTGAATTTCTGTTTTCCACAATATTTTTTTTTGTTTTTGTTTCTGCAAACTGGGAGTAAATGAACAGAGTCGCACTGACCACTGGGAAATAGCAGCGATTTGCAGAAAATGCTTAGAAGCCACTGCCTAAAGGAGTCTCCTGCCTGTCACGTTTCCTGGGCTCTCTTCTTTTCTCTCTCCTGCCGTCTCTCTCTGTAACTCCTTCCCCCTTTCCCGTTCCTGCCTTTCTCTCTGCAAACTGCGTGCAACTGCCCTGAACTGGCTCGTTCCCTTTCAGGACCCAGTGAAGGGCCTGTACCTTCCAGCGTGGGAGGGTTGACCTGCCTGCTGTCGTTTCTCGACTCGCCCTCCCCCAGGTCTCCATTATAGAAACCTAAGACATGAGTAATTGCCCATTGCTGGTCTCCCTTTCATTGTGCACCCAGGGTGATTACCTGTACTCCCAGGGAGTCTGCAGGGCCTGTACTGCACGGTGCCCGGCTCTGAATCATTTCCGGCTGATTAGGGAATGACTGCACTTAGTGGCAGGATGCAGTTTTAACTCCACAGCGGTGCTGCAGCCATCAATTATGCGGAGTGAATTCCGAATTCCTGGAATGGCCTCCGCCGCGCCCAGATAAGGACGGAGGAAAGCCGCAGGGATGAATTCATGACCACTCAGGTGTGCTCTCGGCTCACCACCTCTCATAGGCTCACCACCGCCTCTGGGCCCCTGACAGGCTTAGTGGGACCACTATAGTCGGATGATGTCAGAGGAATTTCTTCAGCCACGCAGATCCACGCTCCCTGCTGGCTTCAGATCTCGCCAAGTACCAGCCTCGTGGCAGCTCTGCCACGAGGCTGGTACTCCCTTAATGCTTCCCTCAAATGAGCGTGAAATGCAATCCAGTTTCTGATATAAAAATGCAATTTGATTGAGTTTTGATTACTTTTCTGCCTTTCGTGACTGGGCACCCACTTCAAAACGGACTTCAATCAAGTCAGAGGCTGCTAGAAGCGGATTACAGCGGGGACCCTTCATAGGAAGAGAGGTTCATGACAGTAGATAGGTGCATGGGACGAGCTCAGAGGCTTCTTAGGACCTCCTCCCTATGCTCGCTTACGGGATCATTCATCAAAGTGCGCAATGCGTTACTGCGGGCAGGGGGAGTGGAGTGGAGACAGAGAGAGGGCACGTATAATTGTCATCTATTGATAGCACTATAGGAGGGTTGTCTATTACCTTGAAGTGAGGTTCTGGAGGTGGTGTAGGGTTTTGGTGCCACTTTTACATGCACAGTGAGACGTACGAACAGCACGGTAGGCATCAGTGAAGAATTGATGAGATTTGGAACGAGGAAAGGTCCACAAAAAGATGACATTTCTACAACGTACTCTCTCGCCCTAGCTTCGTGCACTCTAGAAATCTCATCTTTGTGTCCCTTTCCTCATTCCAAACCACATCAAGTCTTCACTGATGTGTGCCATGCTGCTCGTATCTCTGACTGTGCGTGTAAAACAGGCCCCCAAAAACCTAGTCCACCACCAAAACCTCACCTCGAGTTACTGGATGACTTTCTTATAGCGGTATAAATGAGAGCCTTATAAAGAACCTCACTTTCTCTCTTTCTCCCCCTCAACCGTGTGGTAACTCAACACATTTATAGCATTTTGATGAATCTAGGCCTTAATGCCGAGTGTGCACAGACGTCAGGGTTGCGACTCTGGGAAAGAAGGCTTGTTCAAAGCCCATTAGTTACAAAAGGACGAGAGAGAGCTGGGACTGGAAAAAGGAGCCACAGATTTCCACCTGTAAACCACATGCAAACGGCTTTCCTTTCAATACTGGTTTTACCAGCTGGACCTCATCCAAAGATTTGTAGGCCTCCGTGAACAGCCTGGTACATCTTATGCATTCAAACCCAGATCTAATCTCACAGCTTTGTGTGACTTGCTTTTAGCTGTGCACAGAAAAAAATTCAGAGACTTGTAGGAGTGCAAAGGAGAACTCACACCCATATTTACCTTAAACATAGCCAAATCAATACAAACCCTAATATCCTTCATCTGAAGGCACAGTTGTCTTGAAGTCTGGAAGAGCACGCAATGTGGTTCACTTGGATTTCAGCAAGGCTTTTGATACAGTCCTGCAGAGGAGGCTCAGGAATAAAATGGGAAGCCTGGCAGCGGGTCTCAAGGTGGTGGAATGGATTACAAATTGGCTGACTGACAGACTTTGGAGAACAGTAGTAACTGGAACCTACTCTGAGGAAAGAAGAGAGATAAGTGCAGTTCCTCAGGGACCAATTCTGTTCAATATCTTTTTGAGTGATATTGCAGAGGGATTAGAAGTTACCTCTTTGCAGATGATACTAAGATCTGCAAAAGAGTGAACACGCCTGAAAGAGTGGAGAGAATGAGAAGTGACTTAGAAAAACTGGAGAAGTGGTCAAAGGTTTGGCAGCTGGGATTCAATGCCAAGAAGTGCAGGGTCATGCATTTGGGTTACGGCAATCCGAAGGAGTTGTGCATGTTAGGGTGAAAGACTGATGGGCACGGACAGGGAGAGGAACCTTGGTGTGATAGTGTCTGCTGATCTGAAGATGGCAAAGAGGAATAACCAGTAAGAAAAAGGAGGTGATAATCCCCTTGTACAGGTCCGTGGTGAGGCCTCACCTCGAATACAGTGTTCAGGTATGGAGACCTCATCTCAAAAAGGATAAGGTCAGAATGGAAGCAGTCCAGAAAAAGGCGTCCAAAACTGTGTGGGGTCTGTATTGGAAAGCCATAGGAGAGGACACTAGAAGACCCTGGAGAAGAGAAGAGACATGGGAGATATGATACAGACCTTTAAATACTTAAAAGGAATTAATGATGCACAAAAATCTAATCTTTTCCAATGGAAAGGAAGCTGCAAAACCAGAAGTCACGATATGAAACTCCAAGGGAGAAGACTCTGGAACAATGTCAGTAAATATTTCTTATACGTGTAAACCCTTTATGTATTGAAAAATGAAAGCACAAAATACTTCAAATTATGGAATGGCCATCATATGATACTAAACACATCAAGGTCATTTTCGACCAACTTCTCGTGCACATACAGTTTATAATCATTGGTCATAAGAACATAAGAAATTGCCATGCTGGATCAGACAAAGGGTCTATCAAGACCAGCATCCTGTTTCCAACAGTGGCCAATCCAGACCATAAGAACCTGGCAATTACCCAAACACTAAGAAGATCCCATGCTACTGATGCAATTAATAGCAGTGGCTATTCCCTAAGTAAACTTGATTAATAGCCTTTTTTGAATCCAGCTACACTAACTGCACTAACCACATCCTCTGGCAACAAATTCCAGAGCTTTATTGTGTGTTGAGAAAAAGAAATCTCAGAGGATGTGGTTAGTGCAGTTAGTATAGCTGTGTTTAAAAAAGGATTGGATAAGTTCTTGGAGGAGAAGTCCATTACCTGCTATTAAGTTCACTTAGAGAATAGCCACTGCCATTAGCAATGGTAACATGGAATAGACTTAGTTTTTGGGTACTTGCCAGGTTCTTATGGCCTGGATTGGCCACTGTTGGAAACAGGATGCTGGGCTTGATGGACCCTTGGTCTGACCCAGTATGGCATTTTCTTATATTCTTATGCTCTTATAAAACAACTTGACATGAAGACGTCAGGCACGTCAGGCACGTCAGGACATCTGGACTTCAACTCCTAAGACACTCAGTCAAGAGCATCCAGGAGGTGTCGAGTGAACTGAAGGACAAGACATCTGGACTTCGGACCCCAGGTCACCCAGCCAAGAGCATTGAGGAGGCTTCGAGAGGCAGAACAACAGGATGACGGACTTCAGGAAGGACAGGACATCGGAAGATGAGGACTTCAGGAAGATCTGAAGGTGAAGACTTCAGGAGGGTCGGCGACGAAGACATCAGAAGACAAGGACATAGGATCCGGCGAGAGATCAAACATGGAACAAAGATGAGGCGAAGAATCAGGAACCACAAAGGAAATTCCCATGAAGAACAGAGTGCCTTGAAGAAGCAGAGCTGGACATCAGAAACTCCTGGACCAAAGAGGTGGCACAGAGGATCCAGGAACAGTCCGACTCCATGACTGTCTCCTTGCGAAGGCAACGAAGAACTGAACACAGAGCCCTTTTGTAGGGCTGAAGAGGAAACACCCAGGATGACATCACTAGGAGGAGCCAGGAAGACTGCCCACAGCTGGCCCTTTAAATCCAAAGGAGAGGTGCGACCCCGTGCCTAAGGAGGCAGGACCAGGGATAGCGGCAGCCATACTGCAGAGAGGAGAAGGAGTGGCATTAGGCCATGAAGCCAGGCCCGGCCTCAGAGGCGGCGGCTTCCTGCCGCAGGAAGAAAGGCTGGGGGCGGCTCCAGCCGCATGGAAGCAGTTTCGGTGGCCTCCTGGCTGCAAGGAGGGAAGCAGGACGATGGCAGCGGCTCCCAGGCCACTCCGGAATGAGGCTGAGGGGGCGGCTCCATGCCGCGCGGACCACAAGTTGTGCGGCGACCCGCCAAACAGGAGAGAGCACGTCAGCAGCCTCCGGGCCGCATGGAAGCATGGCAGCTCCACCCATTGTGCAGAGAAAGGACGTGGGCAGCCTAGCTGCAAGGCAAGATGGCGGCGGCCCGAGCCGCGGAAATCAAGCAGCGGCCTCCAGGCTGCAGGACAACCGCGTCGGGACAGCTGGGAGGTGTCGGGGAGCAGGCAAGCTGGAGGTGAGAGGCTGCTTGCAACTAGGCCCGCGAGCAGAATCGTAACAGTTAGGAAAGAAATGGATAATAATCAGGGCAGTTGTAGAAGGCAGTGGTGGCAGTAGGATTGAGCGGTCAGGTGGGAGATGGGGGTGGAGAGAAGGAAGTTAGTGTTGGTTTAGGCAGTGGGAATTTGTGAGTTCATCTACTCATGTGGCAGAAAACAAGAAAGAAGGAGTCTCAACTGGATGGACCAGTTGATCTTTACCTCCCATCACTTACTGTATTACTTATTTCCTTGGGTGTCCCTCGAGTTTAGAGTCAACAGCCTTAACCTTGACTATGCAAATGGAGATGCTGTTGTGGTCTTGCAGACTGTGCCACATGCTGTCCATCCATCAAGACGAGCCTGAATATGGTGTTCGATATCCCTCCCTCCTACATGCATGCCAACATTTGCATCTTCTGGAGGAAAAGTGTATAAAACAATATTAGCTAGGTAGTCTAGGGAAAGCCATTGCTACCCCTGGAGGTGAGTAACAGGAAATAGATCAACGCAACAAACAACAAAGGGACTACCTTACACCGTGGAAGATTTTATTAAGTGGGCACACTTAATAAAATCTTCCACGGTGTAAGGTAGTCCCTTTGTTGTTTGTTGCGTTGGCTACGTGGGACCGCCTTCCGATTTGTTTTATTGGACCTTCCCTTGCACAGGAAATAGATCTACTACTGGGTTCTGCCAGGCTCTTGCAACCCAGCTTGGCCAGTGTCGGAGACAGGCTGCTGGGCTCGATGGACCTTGGTCTGCCCCAAGATGGCATACGTTGTGTTCTTAAGATAAATTTGTCCTAACACCAGATTCACTAAGACTGTATTTCTCTTTTTCAGATCATTGCAATATCAGCTCGTGTAAAACGTGTGCATCAGGCACAGGGTGATTTTTTGCATCGGGGGTAATAGCTAATAGCCTCATCTACATACATTCACATGTGATGAGCGCTATTAGCTACGCACTGTTTTGGACGCGCTAATCCCCTTATCGCATTGGGTGTTAGCCTAGCGCTTCCAAACGCGTGTTCAAGAGCTCGCTAGCCTCTGCGCGAGGCTTAGCGCACGATATAGCACCTGCCTGTTTGTGTAGACGGGGAAAACCATTGATGAATCAAGCCCTCAATCTGTCTTTGAACTAGATCTGGAGTCAGGGAAATGTTAAGAGAAAGGAGGTGTGAAACCAGCCTATTTTGTGGTAGCACTTACAGCCCCTGTCTGGGCTGTAAGTGCTACCTCCTCAGCACTTCCAACTCCTAGAAGCCCAAAGAAATAAGAACCCCAGGATCCATTGCCGCACACCTAAATCCTTGTCCTCACGAGACGTCGGACATTGCTTGGATTTCTGTCTCGTCCCAGCTATAAGGCGCGTTCCAAACCTTATCCTTCTGGGTTTGACTTACTAACCAATGGGGATTGCCAGGAAACCTCTTCTTAAAAGCAGAAGTACATTGACATTAAGTTGATAGGTTTCACAGCTGATTGAGATTGAAATATCAAAATGTTTTTCTGAGATCCCTTTCCCCTCCTCATTGCATTCTGTATCTTTTTAGGGCTTGGTAAATAAAAGCAGAGAGCCAGGGCCTTTCACAAAAGGAATAATACTGGAAGTTCTTCCAAACAGTGAGAAAATGGAATTGATTTATAAAGCATTTGTAGACTCTTCTTGGACAGAGAAAGAGACTTTGTGTAACCTATCATCTGAGTTTACGGTGTCAGAGGATTGATGCCTTTCTAACTGATCATTTAGGAGAAATATTTCAATGTTTACAGGCACTGGCTTGGCATTTCTTTAACGGTTTACTTTTGTGGCACGGTTCGAGTTTGTTCGTCTTCGTGCACGTCGGACGAATGCTAAGGCGGATCTGTTCTTCGTTCTGAATGCCGCGGGCATGGGGGGGCGAAACTTAACAGTGTCCCGGGACCTCATTGTATTTCGATGTGATTTATACCAATAAAAAGAGCTGAATGAAAGTTTCCTGCTTCGCCTGGCATTCGGTTTCCCGGTGGCTTACGCACCTTGCATCCGGGAGAGCAGGTTCTGGTTGAGGCAGTCAGCTCTCGGCATCTGAACAGGCTGAAATGTGTTTCATGGAATAGACATGGACTTACACTGTGACATGTGGTGCAATACAGCTTTGGGTGTGTTTGGGGTTTTTTTTAGCTTCATTACCTGTAAAATTGTCACTGGTGCGGCAAATCTCTGGCTCTGTATCTGGTGTGAAAATGAAGTGTGACTTTCTTCTTTTCTTTCCGTCCGTATGTACTCTGCAAAAACTCTGAGAAATATGGGATATTTATAAGCAAAACCTGTGCTTTTTCTCTGGACTATAAACATCGAGGTGTTTAATCAATTCTGAGAACCATTTATTGCTAAACCCCTCCTGAGAACCAGGCAAAAGTTATATTTTATTAACTATAGCATTACTGTACAGGCTCCTGCTTAATGCCTTGCCATCTGGTTCTTAACAGGGAGTCATTCTCTATGGCCTCTCTCCTTACGCCATCCCATCCGGCTCTCAGGAGGGCAACTGGGTATACACAGCCTCTTTCCTCACTCTCTCCTATCTGGCTCTCGACAGGGAGTCATCATGGAAAGCCTCACCCTTTCCCATTTTCCATGTTTTCAAGCAGCTCCCATGCGTGACATCATCCAGCTCTCATCAGGGAGGCGTCGTGCACAGACGCTCTGCTTACTACTTCCAGCGGAGCTCTCATCAAGGTGCCATTGTATGTGGCTTTTCCCCTTACACCAT
Source organism: Rhinatrema bivittatum (assembly GCF_901001135.1). Taxonomy (NCBI): domain Eukaryota; kingdom Metazoa; phylum Chordata; class Amphibia; order Gymnophiona; family Rhinatrematidae; genus Rhinatrema; species Rhinatrema bivittatum. The sequence goes on from NC_042621.1 coordinate 303,363,291, forward strand.
CCTTCTGTTTCTTATCAAGACATCACCCCTCTCCTCTTCTAGTGGTCAAAGGCATGGACTAGGATATTAGCATAGCATATAATGAATCCTCTCTATCATCTGGAAGCCTGGATAGCAATAGACTAGGATAGCATCCTCTAGTGGCTGGAGGCCTGAACTGCTCTGTGCTGCTAATACTAAGGGGTCAGTATTCAAAGCCCTTTAAACAAATAACTCATGATTTATACGGGTAAATGGAAACTTTTTGGGCACAATATTCGAAGCCATTTAGCTAGATAAAACACAAATTTAAATAATGGGCATGTATCTAGCTGTATTTAAGAACATAAGAACATAAGAAATTGCCATGCTGGGTCAGACCAAGGGTCCATCAAGCCCACCATCCTGTTTCCAACAGATGCCAAACCAGGCCACAAGAATCTGGCAATTACCCAAACACTAAGAAGATCCCATGCTACTGATGCAATTAATAGCAGTGGCTATTCCCTAAGTAAACTTGATTAATAGCAGTTAATGGACTTTTCCTCCAAGAACTTATCCAAACCTTTTTTGAACTCAGCTACACTAACTGCACTAACCACATCCTCTGGCAACAAATTCCAGAGCTTTATTGTGACTGAGTGAAAAAGAATTTTTTACGATTATTATAAATGTGCTACTTACTAACTTAATGGAATGCCCCCTAGTCCTTCTATTATTCGAAAATGTAAATAACCGATTCACATCTCATTCAAGACCTCTCATGATCTTAAAGACCTCTATTATATCCCCCCTCAGCCATCTCTTCTCCAAGCTGAAAAGTCCTAACCTCTTCAGCCTTTCCTCATAGGGGAGCTGTTCCATCCCCTTTATCATTTTGGTTGCCCTTCTCTGTACCTTCTCCATTGCAACTATATCTTTTTTGAGATGTGGCGATCAGAATTGCACACAGTATTCAAGGTGCGGTCTCACCATGGAGCGATACAGAGGCATTATGACATTTTCCGTTATATTAACCATTCCCTTCCTAATAATTCCTAACATTCTGTTTGCTTTTTTGACTGCTGCAGCACACTGAGCTGATGATTTTAAAGTATTATCCACTATGACGCCTAGATCTTTTTCCTGGGTGGTAGCTCCTAATATGGAACCTAACATTGTGTAACTACAGCAAGGGTTATTTTTCCCTATATGCAACACCTTGCACTTGTCCACATTAAATTTCATCTGCCATTTGGATTCCCAATCTTCCCATCTTGCAAGGTCCTCCTGTAATGTATCACAGTCTGCTTGTTATTTAACTACTCTGAATAAGTTTGTATCATCCGCAAATTTGATAACCTCACTCGTCGTATTCCTTTCCAGATCATTTATAAATATATTGGAAAGCACCGGTCCAAGTACAGATCCCTGAGGCCCTCCACTGTTTACCCTTTTCCACTGAGAAAATTGCCCATTTAATCCTACTCTCTGTTTCCTGTCTTTTAACCAGTTTGTAATCCACGAAAGGACATCGCCTCCTATCCCATGACTTTTTACTTTTCCTAGAAGCCTCTCATGAGGAACTTTGTCAAACGCCTTCTGAAAATCCAAATACACTACATCTACCGGTTCACCTTTATCCACATGTTTATTAACCCCTTAAAAAAATGAAGCAGATTTGTGAGGCAAGACTTCCCTTGGGTAAATCCATGTTGACTGTGTCCCATTTTAGCCAGGTAAGTCATTATCCGGCTGAAATCTGGCCAGATAAAAAAGACATGCTCCAGAGTTGTTCCAAGATGGGTCCTAAGTTAGGCGACTTTCAGCTGAATCCGGCTAAGCGTGTGGCCGGATAACTTGCCCCTTAACCAGATGTATTCAAATGATAGTCCTTTAAGTGGCAGTGTTTTCACAAAAAAATAAAATAAAAGAGTGTAAAGTGTGGGCTTGCAGCAGTACAAGTGGTCAGGATCAGAGTAGAAAAGTGTGATCCAGGCAGAAGGGCCTTCATATCTAGAAGTACTGGGAGCGTAGGTCGGGTAAGGTTTGGGTGGCCTGTCGAGGGGAGGGAGAGGAGGAGCACGTGAGGACATTTTCAGAGGAATTTGAAGGGTCAGGGGTCGGGAGGCGGCCGACCTGTGGAGCCTACCACATCTATTTAATAATAATTTGGGGAGGTTTAGGAAACTGGGGAGGGTGGGTTCTTGGCTCAGCCGGGCTCTATATTAAATATTTGAAGGGCGAGGGTGCAATCAGACCACAGGCCTGTGCACTATTTTTTTTTTTTACCTTTGGAAAATATCTGGTTAAGTGGCAAGTTATCCGGCCACACAAGGCCAGAAAATTTACCTGGCTAAAGTTAGCCCAGATAACTTTAATCGTGGATATTCAGCAGGACGCTTATCCTGGGACCGGTAATCTGGATCACTTTAGCTGGATAACTTGTCCCCCCAGCCGGCTTTATTGAATGAATACTGCCCCCAGCCTGCTCACAAATTCTAAGGGCAGAGGTCCCTGGTGAGGAGGGTGCAGATTCATTCCCGTTGTGGGCAGTGGTTTTCGTCGGCCACACTGACCATGGCACTGCAAACCTTTTGTGCTAGATTGGTGTGCGCTCAGGAGATGATGTGGAAACGGGATCGCGGTAAGCCAGTCAGAAGACGCTTGTCCAGCACCGCGCCTTCCCACTGCCTGGGCCCCTCGCCTCAGAAGATCCCCTGCCCCAGTGTACCAGTACACACCGCTCACTCGATGGAATGAACACAGCTCTAACATTAGTCTGAAACTGTTTCGCATTAGCCTGAACAGAAGATATGACACATGACTTGTGCGCCGCCTCGTTTCGCAGTTACAGTATAGATAATCACTGGGCAGGACGACTTAAATGGAAACATCAGTTTAAAAGGGGCCTTGTGCGCTACAAAAGACCTTTGTTCTTCCTCTGATTTATCTGCTGAGCTGGCTTTGTTTAATGTGTAGAGAGGTGTAGTGGGTCTGGGAGTGACGCTTCCTGGCTCTGCCGTCCTTTATCCTGTCACGGTATAACCATTACACTGTACTCAAGGAAGAACTCTTCCACCGTCGATATCCGGTTTCACACCCTGTTCTGTTCACACTGAAAAACCTCTCCAGGACTCAATGTGGATTTTAGTGTCCTGTAATGATAACAACTACTATCGAAAACTATTCCAAAACTCCACTCAGGCACATGCACGCCACATTACTTACTCCTGAAATGATTGCCCAACAGCGAAACTACGTTCCTGGGTGGGATTAATTATTCCAGAATTCATGTGCAGCTCGTTCTCCACTCTTCTCCTAGTATGAACGAGAGCAGCAGTTAATCTGGAGCGAAAGAGAACATGAAGTTAAAAAGCAGTCCAGTAGCACTTATCTTTTAAAAAGGGAGACTTACAAAGAAAGGAGGAAGGAGCGGTTGCCAAGGATCAAAGGTTTCCACGAGGTGTGGTGATTGTTTAAAAGTATCATCTTCGAAGCCCAGATAAAATGTATTCCACACATTAAAAATGGTCCAAGGAAGGCCAAACGACTGCCAGCATGGCTTAATGGTGAGGTAAGAGGAGGCTATGAAACAAACAAAGGCATCTTTCAAAATGTGGAGGATAGACCCAAATGAGGACAACAGAGGAAGAACATAAGCGCTGGCAAGTCAGGTGCAGAACATTTATAAGGCAGGCTGAGAGAATTTGAAAAGAAACTTGCCATAGAGGCAAAAACTAATAATACATTTTTTTTAAGTGCATTAAAAACAAGAAGCCTTCAAGGAAGTCACCTGGACCACTCGATGGCCAAGGGGGAAAAAGGGGAAAAAAAACAAAATGAATTCTTTGCTTTGCTCTTTCCTGAGGAGGACGTTGTGGAGATGCCCACACCGGTAATGATCTTTGAAGGAGACGATTCGGAGAAACTAAAACGAATTACCATCCAAAATGGAGGATGTAGTACAGCAACTTGACAAATGAAAGGTTAACAAATCACCAGGCTTAGTTGATATTCACCCCAGAGGTCTCTAAAAACCCAAATGTGAAACCGTAGACTCGATAGCAGCAATCGGTAACCTATCGTAAAAATCAGCCGTTCTGCATGAGGACTGGAGGGTGGCTCACGTGACGGCAGCTTTCAAACAGGACTCCAAAGTTTGATGTGAGAGACTGCAGACCAGTGAGACTGACTGAGGTGCTGGAGCTGACAGCAGGAGAATTACTGCTCAGATGGACGGACATGGGGAAGAGCCAGCAAGGGGTAGCCCTGCCTTATCAATCTATTACAGTTAAAGAAACGCAGATAAGGGTGAACTGGTGCATGCAGGATATTTGGATTTTCATAAAGGCATTTGATAAAGTCCCTCAGGAGAGATTTCTTGGGAAAAATGAAAAGTCACAAGATAGGAGTATCCTTCTGGGTTGGCCACTGATTAAAAGACAGGAAACGGAGAATTGGACTAAATGGTGAATAATTCAGTGCCCCGGGGAGCTTTACTGGGACCTGTGCTCTTTAACATTTACATAGATAGTCTGGAAAAGGGAGCACTGAGTGAGGAGGTCAGATCTGAGGATGGTACGAAATTATTTCAAACTTGTTAAAATACCGAGAGGAACCTTGCCAGACCAGGGGAGCAGGCCATCTAACTGGCAGATTAAATTTAAAGTGAAGCACGTAAGGGAAGAATAATCCCAACTCCAGGAGTCCCCACCCCGGAGGAGGATCTTTGAGTGGCTGTGGACAGCACATTGAAATCCTCGGCCCAGTCTATACCAGCAGTCAGAAAAAGGCAGACAGAGGGTTAGGAACGGAGAGCAAAACGGGGAATCTCACTTTGCCACTGACTCATTCCACGCTGCGTCTGCAGCCCAGTATTGCGTGCGCCGTCTCCTGAAAGGTAAAGTGGAACTGCAGAAGGTGCAGAGAAGAGTGAGCAAGCAGATAAAGGAGATGCAAGGGCTCCCCCTGTGAGGAAAGGCTAAACAGGTTTGAAATCCAGAGTGAGGTGGAAGAGGGAGACAATGGATATTTACCCTCCCAGATGGAACTAAGATTAGGAAACACTGCATCAAAATAAAAGTGGCAGGTTTAAAGCAAACCGGAGAAAGCAGCTTTTCACTCAGCGCAGAATCAAGCTCGGTAATTCCTTGCTGGAGGATGAGGTGAAAGCATCTAATGCAGAGGGGGTTTAAAAGAGATTTGGACAAGGTCTTAGAGGGAAAATCCATAAAGAACTATTAAGCCCGGCAGACCTGGGAAAGGCACCGCTTACGCCTCGGAGTGAGCACCAAGGAATCGATTCTGTTCCTTCGGATCTGCCTGGACCGGCCACTGTCGGAGGCAGGACGCTGGGCTCAGCGCTACTAAGACCTGACCCAATATGGATCATCATACGTTCTCTCCCACATTACAGGAGAATTCAGCAGGAAACATCCGCAGGTCTGCACCGTGCCAAAGTTGTGTTTTTTGTTTTGTTTTTCACATAGTACTATTTCAGATATATTCTTCACCCTCTGTGCCTCTTAGGGTGGCCACTCAGCTGTAGATCATGTAGGAGCGGCAGTTACCACCCTTAACAGAAACATGGGGGTAACCTGCACGGAGCGGCAGTTACTACCCTTAACAGAAACATGAGGGTAACCTGCACGGAGCGGCAGTTACTACCCTTAACAGAAACATGGGGGTAACCTGCACGGAGCAGCAGTTACTACCCTTAACAGAAACATGGGGGTAACCTGCATGGAGCGGCAGTTACTACCCTTAACAGAAACATGGGGGTAACCTGCACGGAGCGGCACTTACCACCTTTAACAGAAACATGGGGGTAACCTGCACGGAGCGGCACTTACCACCCTTAACAGAAACATGGGGATAACCTGCACGGAGCAGCAGTTACTACCCTTAACAGAAACATGGGGGTAACCTGCTCAGAGCGGCACTTACCACCCTTAACAGAAACATGGGGGTAACCTGCAAGGAGCAGCAGTTACTACCCTTAATAGAAACAGGGGGTAACCTGCACAGAGCGGCAGTTACTACCCTTAACAGAAACATGGGGGTAACCTGCACAGAGCGGCAGTTACTAACCTTAACAGAAACATGGGGGTAACCTGCACAGAGCGGCAGTTACTACCCTTAACAGAAACATGGGGGTAACCTGCAAGGAGCAGCAGTTACTACCCTTAATAGAAACATGGGGATAACCTGCACAGAGCGGCAGTTACTACCCTTAACAGAAACATGGGGGTAACCTGCACAGAGCGGCAGTTACTAACCTTAACAGAAACATGGGGGTAACCTGCACGGAGTGGCAGTTACTACCCTTAACAGAAACATGAGGGTAACCTGCACGGAGCGGCAGTTACTACCCTTAACAGAAACATGGGGGTAACCTGCACGGAGCGGCAGTTACTACCCTTAACAGAAACATGGGGGTAACCTGCACGGAGCGGCACTTATCACCCTTAACAGAAACATGGGGATAACCTGCACGGAGCAGCAGTTACTACCCTTAACAGAAACATGGGGGTAACCTGCACGGAGCGGCAGTTACTACCCTTAACAGAAACATGGGGATAACCTGCACGGAGCAGCAGTTACTACCCTTAACAGAAACATGGGGGTAACCTGCTCAGAGCGGCACTTACCACCCTTAACAGAAACATGGGGGTAACCTGCAAGGAGCAGCAGTTACTACCCTTAATAGAAACAGGGGGTAACCTGCACAGAGCGGCAGTTACTACCCTTAACAGAAACATGGGGGTAACCTGCACAGAGCGGCAGTTACTAACCTTAACAGAAACATGAGGGTAACCTGCACGGAGCGGCAGTTACCGCCCTTAACAGAAACATGGGGGTAACCTGCACGGAGCGGCAGTTACTACCCTTAACAGAAACATGGGGCTAACCTGCACGGAGCGGCAGTTACCGCCCTTAACAGAAACATGGGGGTAACCTGCACGGAGCGGCAGTTACTACCCTTAACAGAAACATGGGGGTGACTTGCACGGAGCGGCAGTTACTACCCTTAACAGAAACATGGGGGTAACCTGCACGGAGCGGCAGTTACTACCCTTAACAGAAACATGAGGGTAACCTGCACGGAGCGGCAGTTACTACCCTTAACAGAAACATGGGGGTGACCTGCACGGAGCGGCAGTTACCGCCCTTAACAGAAACATGGGGGTAACCTGCACGGAGCGGCAGTTACTACCCTTAACAGAAACATGGGGGTGACCTGCACGGAGCGGCAGTTACTACCCTTAACAGAAACATGGGGGTGACCTGCACGGAGCGGCAGTTACTACCCTTAACAGAAACATGGGGGTAGCCTGCATGGCACGGCATTTGTCACCATAAGTAACTTGCTGGGCAGACTGGATGGCCCATTTGGTCTTTTTCTGCCATCAATACTATGTTACTATGAGAAACAGGTGATCCCCATCCTGGATTTTTAAATTGCAGTGACAAAGCACTGTAGGAATTTCTCAGTGTCCAAACGTTTGTACCGGAATTGGGAAACGAGAAATAAATCTGTGTCTTTGAGCTTGGGCCCTGGGGATTGTACTCTACCCTTGCATCTCATGTGATGGGCACAGGGGGCCTCACAAGACAGCGGGGAAATGAGGATGGGGCTCACGCGTGTGGACAGTAAACACCAGTTCAAGCCCAGGAGCGGTCAGTCCTGGTCAGCTCATAGGTGCAGGGCGTGGAGGAAGCTGCTGGAGGGGAAGCAGTGGACCGGTCTGAAGGCCGGGCCCCTTTATTCTCAGATGGAGAACGCGATTTGCCTGGAGCGCGAGACGTTGCCAGCCTGGGTCAGAGCGATGGTCAGTCCTGCCTGGCGTCCCGCCGGCATGCACGGTGCCCCCATCACCGGGTGGCAAAGGTCACGGCGGGGCTGCTCTGCCTTCCAGCCGTGGGAGAACGGCAGCTGAGGCACGAAAGGCTTCGTTTGGGAGGGCCCGCGTCGGAGACCTTGACGCGTGTCGGCGCCCGCTTCAGCTTGCACCGCGCGCAGCCTCTGCCCTGTGTCCCTTTCCGATGCGGTTAAAGGGGGCTGCTTTCCCCTCCCAGTAACCCCCGTCCCCTCTTTCTGTGAGAGGGGATGCACTCGGCCAGCCAAGGCAGATTTTTCTTGCAGGCGAACGAGTCCAAGGGGGAATCTGCTGCCGCGCGGGTCACGACGCCCTTTATTGGCCCAAGAAAGCAATCATCCAAAGGTGATGTTTTCTACATGAGCCTCGCAGAGCAGACAAGGCCCCCCCCCCTAGCCGGCAGGTCCCCCCCCCCCTCGGAGGACGGCGCTCCGCGCAGCCCGAGCTCTCACTGTTTACCTTTAATTCTCCGCTCTGCTGTTCCATTTTGCAGGAGAGGAAGGGGGCTCTGGCAGCACGATCCCCCCCCCCGTGCAGCGGTATTCCCTTGGAAAGGGACGCATTGAAGCCGAAAAGCCCAATATTGACTCTGTGGCTGGGGTTTGCTGGCGAGCGCCTTCTGCTGACCCCCCCTCCCGCGGAGCGGTGTTTGCACGCCGGGACCGTGATGGAGTGTGAGGCAGACCTCAGTGCAGGTCACCTCTCAAAGCAGCGCAGGGAGAGATAATAAGAAAAGGAACACTAGAGAGATAAAGGATACAGGCCGGGGGTCAGGGAGGGCGCAGGGAGGGAGCCGGGCTGCTCGTTCTCGTCATCGCGCGCGCGCGCGATTGTAACTCCAGTTCAGCGGCAGCGTCTCCGTAATATCAGTTGCAGCGACGGCAACGTATCGGGGGGGCAAGATGCAGCCTCCTGCGTGGGGTGCCCGTTTTCCCAGCGCGCACGCGTGCCTCGTTCCTGAGCTGCTGCGCCAAAAAAGGATGCGCCGGGGATAAATCGTGCGTCCCTAGCGCGTCCGTGGCATCGGGCGCCCAGGAGACGTGGCTGCGTGGGGGGTTAGGAAAATGGACACCCGATGCGAGCGTCCGTTTTAACCGGCGGCAGCTAATTTACTGGCGCGATATACACGGCTTGCGGCGTTTACATTATGTGCCCAGAAAAATGTTTTTTTTCCCTCAAGACTTTTAGTTTTTCATGTTTACTCTGCTTCCTCCTTGATGCAGGGCAAGACGTAACGCCAGCTCCGAGCCAGGCATTACATTTTACGGGTTGAAAGACGCGCATCCGGCGCACAGCGGTTTTTTGCATGGGAGGGTAACGGCTGATAGCCTCATCTACATGGCATTTACATGTGATGAGAGCCATTAGCTACACCTTTCTTTGGACGCGCGTTTTAGGCGTGCTGATCCCCCTTCTTGCATTGGGGGTTAGTCTAGCGCGTCTGAAACGTGCGCCCAAACGCTCGCTGACTTGTGCGCTAACCTGGTGGCACTGCATCGCGTCGGCCCGAATGTAACTGCGATGTAACTAACATCAGTTGTAAGTGTGATGCGTGCGCAAAGTCTGTTGTAACTGCGGCGTATCTGTAAGCTCCGTTTTAGTTTTCACCTGCTCATTGTATTAAGAGATTATTTTGTCATATCTCTCTCTCTCTCTGAGCGCTTTTGTGGGGCGGAGAGTCATTGCACATTTTAAAATAAATGCAACGTAGCTGCGGTGTCAATTGTAGCTGCCGCGCGTCTGTGACATCTATTGTAACTGCAGCTTATTGCAACTACAGCTTATTGCAACTGCAGCTTATTGCAACTACAGCTTATTGCAACTGCAGCTTATTGTAACTGCAGCTTATTGCAACTGCAGCTTATTGTAACTGCAGCTTATTGTAACTGCAGTGAATGTGTAAGGTCTGTTGTAAGTGTGCACAGCATCTGGAACGTTATCTGCACTGCTCCCCAAACATTAACCTGCCGGCCTCGGAGTCTCCACTTTCCTGCTCCTTAGGTTTTTACCCTTTTCTTAAAGCCACTCCCCATTTATTGCATTCTTTTTTTCCTCCTGCAGTTTAATTACCCAGACAGGATCAAGCTTTCCATCCCAGGGCTGGCTGCGTGCTCTGAGGGGTTTGGGGTGTGCGAGTTAGCTCGGTGTGTACCTGCCCAGGCTGCCCGTTGCCGCCCTCCCCTTTCTGAGGGCGCGTTCGTGCTGGAGCTGGCTCACCTGGCAGCGCTTCGTTTTAAGAGGACGGGAAGATGACCGATGCCACTCCGGCTCCGCCTTTTCCTCGACATCTGCTCCAGTCCTGGATTTCCCTCCCCCCCCTCCCCTTGCGTCTGTGAACTCGGAAGAGCAGGCGCTGGAGGTAAAGCCAGGACTGGATCGGCCTGCCCGGCTAGGACTGGAGCCAGCTGCCAGGGTGGATGGGCACCGGGTGAAGAGCAGGCCCTGTGCCCGGGGGGAACATCCTTCCGTGGCACCGGGGCGTGGCGGTGCAGGGCTGAATATTTCGGTCTTTGCACGGTGGGACCTCGCCACGCAATGCGAGCCACACGGCAATGAATTTAATTCTCCCATTGCCGGCAGAGGTGGATTGCAGGTAGAGCTTTGTTCAAATCAGTCAAAGATAACAGGCAGGGGGGGCCTTTTTATTTTTAATTAATTTTTTTTTTTTTTTTTTACTAATGTCCCCAATTCCTGTCCAGCTCTCCAGCACTCGTCCTAATTCTTGCAGTAAATAATTGTTCAAAGCCAGAAGACAGATCTCTGTAATTGCGCCGGGCTCTCTGAATTAATGACAAGCCTAATTCGTCTCCTCTAGTGCCTGGCGTGCACCGCTTCCTGTGTTTTGGGAACAGATGTGGCCTTGTGGGGATCTGTAATAGCTTCCTCCATTTCCCCCCACGCACACAGAGAAAGGCACAAAGCGTTCGGCGAGGCTCAGCCTGTGCGTTTGGAGAGAACGGACATTGGTTCCCCATGAGTCAGATTCCCCCACCGGCTTGGATTCTGGTGCTGGTCTTTTCCTGGGCGGCAGATTTTGGAGGCATTCGCCCAGCGATCTGGAGTTTCAGAGCCAGAGTGTGGCCTTCCCAGGGCTTTAACTTTGCTCATTAGGGAGAGGGGGGTGGGGAGGGGAAGTTAGTTATTTCAAGATGTAGGAACTGTGGCCACCTGCGCGTCTCACTAGCCAAGCGGCCAGTGAAAGTGCAGAGGCTCTTCCTCCGGGGTGTGGGACTTCTCTGTTACCTTTGACCTCCACCTGCTCGGCTCGTGGGAAAATCACCACTGTGTCTGTAAAAAACCTGCCCTCTGGGAGGAATTCCTCTCAATGCTTTCCAGAGGAAATTAGGGATGGGAAAACGGGAACAGATTATATGTGCTCCTCATCTGACCTGCGCTGGGTTTGCTGGAGTGGGACTGGGACGAGTCGCCTTTCTGGCTGGACATATCTGAGCCATTTGCTAATTTAATCAGATCCCAATTATCACCCTATTCGGATCTTTGTGGCCTGGTTTGGGGGTGAATATCCACCAACTGAAGCTTATTTTGGAATTGAAACACTTGCAATAAATCGGGCTCAGCCCTAACAGATCTGGGTTTCTTGAAAAAAAATGTGTTGCATTCAAACTGGGTCCAGGGACGGTGCTTCCATTAGGCAAACTAGGTGCTCGCCTGGAGCGTCAAGATTTTGGGGGCAGCAAAATCCTGCCAGTGTGAAATCTAGAGGAGTCCTGTACCACAGCCAGTACGGAGCCACTGCTGCCAGTGGGTTAAGTTGGGGAGGTGAGTGAATGACACCAAATCTGCTTGCACCGGCCCTGACACTCCTGGATTGGAGCCGAGTGTCCCAGGAAATTCAAGCAGCTGCAAACAGGTTGAAAATGGGGTGAGGACGCATGTGACCTTGGTACGACATCGGGTTAGCTTAATGGTGGTTCATGCCTTGCTGAATCAGATTGGGTTTGGCTGTCGGAAAGAAGAGTTAGGAGCTCTGGGTGCAGTCCCACCCTTTCAGATTCCTCGACATGTGAGACATCTTTGTGCATTTCCCAGAAATCTTTCTGTAGCACCAGGCCCTTTCCTCCCTCTTTTCTTCCCCTCACAGGCCACGGCCTTGGTAACCAATCACGTGCTGTCTTAAAGAGGCTCCTCCCCCGAGGAGCACTCCGTGGGTGCATGGGGAACATGGTGGTGCCTGAAGGGGAACTGCCTTTTTACGTGGATACACAGACACAGTGCTGGGATTAGAATCCTTGAGTCCTTCCTGACCCTTGTGCTTCCTGACCCTAGAAAAGAAAGCCTCGCCCTCATGATTGTAAAAGGAACGCGGATGACTTTTCTTGAATTGATTCTTAAGGGCAGTGTTCATCGTTGTAAGTTATAAGAAAGTGCCTGAGGGGGGTTGGGGGTCTAGAACGGTTCCTCTGATGCTGTCATCGTGTTTTGTTCCTCAGCTTAAGTATGCCGCGAGGCCTCCCGTGGACACGAACCCTGCACCGCAGCATGCGACAAGCTGGGAAATGGAGAATACTCAGGGCCCATGGGCCCAGACTTGCCTGGCGCGTGCTGTACGAATCAGAACGTTTCCCAATATCGATGAGTTGTCGGCAGCACGAGTCATTTTGACAATTACAGCACTGTAATGCAATACTGTAGTTTTGGCCGTCCGTGAGGAAAGCCAGCAAAGGTCGCCGCAATGAGAGATATCGCCTTAAAAGAACCTTTTACCAGATTGTTTAGTTTCTGCTAATATAATCTGACATCTAAACAAAGCCGGAGAGGATCTTTCTCTGAACCTTCGATAGCGTGATTCACTGTCAGATGTTTGTTTTGCCTATCTGGCACTCATTAATTAATGCTTTTTAATATAGCTTGGATTTACTGATTTAGAGAAAAAGAGAATTTTACTCATTGAAGTTGCTGGAACATCCAGGTGGCTTGAATTTCAGCAGCGGGGATGGTTTAATGCAGCACAAATCTTTGCCAGCAGATGTGTGGAGTCCTGGCCTGCAGTGACTGTTTGTGTCTCCATGATAATTAAATTATTTCAATAAAGAGAACCAATCAGGGGCGATTAGCAGGCTCGGGATTAATCTGAAAGACTGCTTTATTAACCCTTTCAGCAGCGGAAGGAAAATGGGAGGCCGGAAGAAAGAGAATAGGAATGAATTTTGTGCAGATCTAATTTAGGATCAGCTGACTTCTACCATTGAGAAACGGCCACGTTGCCTTCCAGAAAGGGTGGCAGGAACTTTGTCTCATTCGTCTCCCGCCAGTGAGGTGTGTTTGATGTCACAGAACCCTTTTAGGTCGCAGCAGCTGACGACATCACAAAGGCAATATGGCTAGTTCAGCCAAATCACAGTAGCCCGAAGCAGCGCTATAATGATATGATGGAACATCCCTGTGTACGACAAAGCAGCGCTATAATGATATGATGGAACATCCCTGTGTATGACGAAGCAGCGCTATAATGATATGATGGAACATCCCTGTGTCCGACGAAGCAGCGCTATAACAGTATGATGGAACATCCCTGTGTCCGATGAAGCAGCGCTATAACAGTATGATGGAACATCCCTGTGTACGACGAAGCAGCGCTATAATGATATGATGGAACATTGCTGTGTATGACGAAGCAGCGCTATAACAGTATGATGGAACATCCCTGTGTACGACGAAGCAGCGCTATAATGATATGATGGAACATCCCTGTGTCCGATGAAGCAGCGCTATAACAGTATGATGGAACATCCCTGTGTCCGATGAAGCAGCGCTATAACAGTATGATGGAACATCCCTGTGTACGACGAAGCAGCGCTATAATGATATGATGGAACATCCCTGTGTATGACGAAGCAGCGCTATAATGATATGATGGAACATTGCTGTGTATGACGAAGCAGCGCTATAATGATATGATGGAACATCCCTGTGTATGACGAAGCAGCGCTATAATGATATGATGGAACATTGCTGTGTATGACGAAGCAGCGCTATAACAGTATGATGGAACATCCCTGTGTACGACGAAGCAGCGCTATAATGATATGATGGAACATCCCTGTGTCCGATGAAGCAGCGTTATAACAGTATGATGGAACATCCCTGTGTCCGATGAAGCAGCGCTATAACAGTATGATGGAACATCCCTGTGTACGACGAAGCAGCGCTATAATGATATGATGGAACATTGCTGTGTATGACGAAGCAGCGCTATAACAGTATGATGGAACATCCCTGTGTACGACGAAGCAGCGCTATAATGATATGATGGAACATCCCTGTGTCCGATGAAGCAGCGCTATAACAGTATGATGGAACATCCCTGTGTCCGATGAAGCAGCGCTATAACAGTATGATGGAACATCCCTGTGTACGACGAAGCAGCGCTATAATGATATGATGGAACATTGCTGTGTATGACGAAGCAGCGCTATAACAGTATGATGGAACATCCCTGTGTACGACGAAGCAGCGCTATAATGATATGATGGAACATCCCTGTGTACGACGAAGCAGCGCTATAATGATATGATGGAACATCCCTGTGTACGACGAAGCAGCGCTATAACGATATGATGGAACATCTCTTTGTGCAAGATGCCCTTCTTGGAAGGCAGGTACAGATGGTTCCATGTCTGTGCTCATTATTTTCAGATTTGGAAGACCAAAAATTTTATGCATTTGTATTTGGCAATCTTTTGATGGCTCTGGAAGTATTTGAGCAGATACAACGCTGCCTCAGGTTTCACCGGGCAGTCACTAGGAAGCTGGAGACAGGATGTTGGGCTCGATGGACCATTGGTATGACACATTTTATGTTCTTATTCCCAGAGCTAGCTCATCCTTCTGTATCTGGGTAGGGGCTGGGGATGCTGTGGAGATACTGACCACAACCCCGCCCCCCCTCCTCAGAAGGGGAGAATGGAGTGTCAGCAATGACACCTCTAGATTGCTTGAATCATGGGTCCAGAGGAAAAGGGATTGTCACTGCAGTGGCTGCACTACGGAAAAGGGCACAAAGATGGGGAATGCCCTGGGTGGCTTTGGATGAATGTTGCTGACATTTTGACCCCAGTAGAGACTGGTTTTAATTGAACTGGGCCAGAAGGAGCAGGAGGAAAGTGCCAGCTCTTTAATGAATAAGATGTTATGTGAGAGGGTGAAGGTGGCAGCAGCAAAAGCAGACTCTGAGTTTATCACTACTTTGCCCAGGTTTTAACTGTAAATAGTGGTCTGTAAGGATTATATTAAATTATGCGCCTCTCTAGTGCTTGGTACCCTTCAGTAGTGCCGTTTTTGGTATTTTTTTCTGTTGTTGCTCAGCAGAGATTGTTACTCTAGCCCCTGAGGGGCACCCTGGATCTCTTTGTGACACCATTTCCGGTTGCATCTCCACTAGTGGCGATTCCACCCGTGGCTGTTGAGATGCCTGAGGCAGAGGTTTCTGCTTTGCTGGAGAAAACACCCACTGCAAATCATTTGTGGATGTTCAGAAGAAACTCTTGCACTTTCGACCGGCTGGGGGGGCCCTATCTGTGGGCTTCCTTGAGTTCATTGCCATTGACCCCAAAGAAAACAGAAGTGAGTGGCTCTGGGGAGGTCATCATATGCCGTCCAATGGAAGAGCCGATACCAATGACTCGTGATCTGGTGCTGATGCCACCTTGGAGGAGACGACCTGTCTCTTAGAGAGGAAGATGGATCATCTTTATTGGGAGAGTTTTGGAAAATTTAACAATATCACAGCATCATGATCATGACAAAGGAGATTCCCTTCATGAAGTTGTAATGGCTGTTTAACTGATTGTAAATCACGTGGGGAAGGAAATAGCATGGACACAGAAGATCAGTAGAAAGGTTTACTTTATAAAATCCTACTGAAGTACAAACGTTCTGGCAAAAACATATCAAGATGGAGTAAATTACACAAAGCAATACATATAGCATATGTGCTTATAAGAAAGTAATAGAGCAAAAACAAAACTATTGCTAGCAACATGCTTATGTACAGAACAGCAAAAAGAGAGAGATAAGTTAATATAATACATTACAAAATAAATCATAAGCTCATGTTCCTTATTTTGCCCCCTATAGATAAGTAGCACAACCCGTAGTGTTGTCCCTGCAAGGAGCAGGCAAAAAGTTCAATGAATTCTCCTCGGAGGTGTGAAGGTAAGCTGTGCAGGAGAACAGATCTGCATGTAGCATCTTTTGTCTGTTCTGAATAATTGGGGCTGGAATGAGAATTTATACTGTGCAGGACACACACATACGCAGTGCATATTTCTTTGTCTCAAGCAATACTAGGCTATAAATCAGAGTTCAGTGTTTTACTTTCCAGTGGGGGGCTATTCTATCCCTACACGTACCATCTAGATGTCTTCTGGGCCACTCTCCCTAATCATAATACAGAAGTTTGGTTTGCAACTCTGAAATTGTAAGCTGCAATATCATCCCAGCTACAAAATGTGAATTCTTCTGTTAAAACTTTGGAGAAATTGTTTTCTGATCAAGGAAAAGTCATTTCCGCTCATGCTGATAAGATTCAGGACATGGAAGGTCAAATTGCTTCATTTTCAGCAATTAAGAGTATGTGGTGAAAGCTGTTAGTGTAGCTTCATTTTAAAAAGTTCCCAGAGTTAACGTCATAAACCCATATTAAGGTGGAGTTGCAGAAATCCACTTCTTATCCCTAGGATAAGCAGCTTGGAATCTCTCTACCCCTTGGGATCTTTCCAGGTACTTGTGATCTGGATTGACCACTGTTGGAAACAGGATACTGGCCTTGATGGACCTTTGGTCTGACCCAGCATGGCAATTTCTTATGTTCTTAACAGTGCATATAAACGTTCCTAATAAACACTCAATTCAAATAAAAATAAAACAAAAATCATACCCACAGATCTCACTCGTCATTCCTACTCA
This sequence comes from Rhinatrema bivittatum, assembly GCF_901001135.1. Classification (NCBI taxonomy): domain Eukaryota; kingdom Metazoa; phylum Chordata; class Amphibia; order Gymnophiona; family Rhinatrematidae; genus Rhinatrema; species Rhinatrema bivittatum. The sequence continues at coordinate 303,380,060 of NC_042621.1, forward strand.
ATAATAGCCACATCAGGTGTTAAAAGACTGAGATATAAACCAGGTTTTCAGCTTTCTTCTAAACTTTTTAAAGGCTATTTCCTCCCTTAGCTCAAGGGGAAGATCATTCCAGAATACTGGAGCACTGCCTATAAATGATCTTTTCAGCAATCTTAATTGTCAGAAACATTTTACTGAAGGTATTTGTAGCAAAAATGTCCCCTTTGATCGTAAGGATCTGTTTGACTCATGCCATTTCAATCATTTCTTCAAATTTATAGAACCAGTGCAAAGCCTAGAATGCTAAAATCAAACATTTAAATTTGCAAAGAATGGAGTTGGAGTAGAAGTGGACCAGCCAAAGTTTTGCTAGAGCAGCCTGTAACCATGCATGCATGCAGTAGTATTCTTATTGTGTGGAGTTTACATATTCACTTTCCAGGCACAACTAAATATAGCATATTACAGTAATCTATGCAAGATAAAATGAATGCAAATGTCACTGCCTTCATTGCCTGAGGACAGACGTAGGGGCAAAACCGCCGTACTATTTTCAATTTTCCATATGTTTGATGTAAGACTCTGGCTACTTGTTTTTCCATGGACAAATTCTCATCTATAATCACTCCCAAAGATCTCACCTTTCTTTTTTTTTTTTTAGAAAGCAATTCAGATCCTCCCAGCACTGGATCTTTTAGTAACTGATCAGGGCCCACTCTTCATAGTTCCGTTTTTGGACATTTTAAAAACCTGCTGTTCTTTCTTAGGGTTTACAAACACTGCTTGCAAGCATGGAGATCAATTTCAGAGTTGCAAACCAAACTTCTGCGTTATGATTAGGGAGAGTGGACCGGAAGATATCTAGATGGTACGTGTAGGGATAGAATAGCCCCCCCACTGGAAGTCAGAGATCATGCTGGAGGGTGCATTTGGTTTAGAACCAGGCAGGAAGTGAGTTTTAAAATTATTTCTAAAAAAACACGGCCCTGCTTTTCCTCACTCATAAGATAAGAATTTAACTGGCCCTTACTTGCAACAGGAATAAAAGAAGGGGATAGCCGAGAGTCCTTCAGAAAGTCTTTATTGGTTGCCCGACTCTAGGCCTGAGTTTCGCCCAACAGAGGGCTGCTTCAGGGGCTACATAAAAAATAATAAATAACAATAAATAATTAAAAATATAATCAGTTAATTATAAAAACAAAACTATGGTGTAAATAATTAAAATTAAAATTAATTAAAAAATTAATATTAATTAAGAAAGAACAGACGCAAAAGTACATCTACTAAAACATTCAGGTTGCGTAATCATAAAAAATTCAGTGTGCATAATTTTTTATGATTACGCAACCTGAATGTTTTAGTAGATGTACTTTTGCGTCTGTTCTTTCTTAATTAATATTAATTTTAATTATCTACACCATAGTTTTGTTTTTATAATTAACTGATTATATTTTTAATTATTTATTGTTATTTATTATTTTTTATGTAGCCCTGAAGCAGCCCTCTGTTGGGCGAAACTCAGGCCTAGAGTCGGGTAACCAATAAAGACTTTCTGAAGGACTCTCGGCTATCCCCTTCTTTTATTCCTCACGGCTTTGTTAGACCGTCTTCCTCTTTGCTTTTTGGGCCCTTACTAGCAACAACCAGAGGAGGAGACGAAAGTTCTTCGAGCTAAGACAGGACGCTTTGAAGTTGGGGACTGTGCTTATTCTGTGCTTTATTGAAATTGAAGGGCTCACAAGTGTACCTGTATAGCACAGCTGACTTCTTTAGTTGAAAGTAAGCGTGAGAAAGTGAATGTTTTGTCGAGTACATACGGCGGAGCCAGTCTGTCTGAGACTTCAGAGCCCACTGAAGGCCCTGCATTTACTTGTCCACTGGCTGAGGTTGCCATGTCACCCTCGGTCAACGAAACAGGCTGATCCAGTCCTGGTCTTTCCGTACGGCGTGCAGGGATTTGTAGTTCTGGTTTCCCCATTGATTTCCCTGAGAAAAGCAGAGCAATAAATCCATGCATGCCATGGGGAAAAGCCAGGACTGGATGAGTCCGATTATTTGACCTGGGGTGAGTTGGCGACGCTACTCCTGGCCACCCTATTAGTACAGGTCTCTGGATCCTTTCCTTTAATAATTGATTTGGCTTCTTTGCTTTCTCTTAGCCCTCCTCGCCAATTTGTGCCTTACATAAGACCAAGGGTAAATTGTGTTTTCCCCTTTGGCTTTCGTTAGTGCCTAATGGCTCCTGTTCCTCTTTTGCTTCGTTGGATCAGATGTAATCTCTTGGATATGTTTGAAAATCGATGTGATTTAGATTCTGTCCTTCAGGCACGGCAGGTTTTGGAAGCTCCAGCTGTACCAGGCATTGTGGCAGGTGCCTGTGTGTCTTACTCAGCCTGTAAGCTCCACGGAGCAGGGACTGTCAAGTGTACAGTGCTGAATCCATTCAGTAGCACTAGGGAAACTTTTAAGCAGCAGTAGGTGTGAGTAGTTTGGGCTGCAGGGTTCCCGCTGACCCTCTTCCTGCCCGTTGTAGGCAAAATGAGTCTCCCAGCCAATGATAATGTTTGAAAGGACGGCTGTGCGTGCCTGAATTTATCAAAGGTGCCTCTCCCATTCTCTGCTGATGGGGGTCAGAATAACTTGAGTAAATCAGGGTCTGAAGGTATGGTTAGAAATGTGTGCGTTCCCTCCAGCCCCTCTCCTGTGCTTTCAGCTTCCTCCCGGGGCAGCTGCTTGGAGGAGCACAGGGACCACGGTGCTTGCTGCGGTTAAACCTAGCTGTGTGAGCTGGACAAGGAAAGCAGAGCACCGTGACCTTTGCTTTGGACTTTTATTCAAATTCAGCCATCATCAGCGGGCCAGTTTCCAGCTGGAGTTCAAATCCCATCTGACCACGCTGCTGACACGGAGTGAGGCCTGAACAATCCCTCCTGTGTTCCCTGGCCCCCTCCCCGCGCCCTGGTCTTGCCCGGGGGGGGGGGCAAGGCAAGTGTCAGCAGCTGCATCCGTAGCCCGGCTCCTGCCAGGGCTCGCGCTCCTGCAGGTGCGCTTGCCTGTGCCGGCGGCTCCCACGCTGTTTTTGCTCATTTCTCCAGATTGCCTCTCTCTCTCTGCTGGGGCTCCCGGCGGTGTCTGCGTAGCCAACGGGCTCCTTCCCCGGCTGTAGGCAGAAGCGGGAGCAGGCCGGACGGTGGCCGCGTAAGAAAATTCCTCTTTGGGACAGTTTTTGTATTTGCGTCATTCCGAGCTCTGCCGACCGAATCGAGGGCCCCTTTTCACTTTTCACAACTGTGTGAGCCGGCGATTTCACTAAAGCTTGCCCCTTGGCGTGATGTCAGCCTAGCGAGGTGGGTCAGTGAGCTGTACCACTCCCCGGCGGCAGGCGTGCTACGTGGGTATAAAAGCTCCTGCACCGGCCTTCCAATAGGGGCCAGGGTAGCAGGTTGTCTCCCCCTTCCAGGGGGACACTCGGTGAGTCCGTCCATCCGCAGGGATAGGACCAGAGGGGAAGACATTGGGAATTTCAGGAAGGGAAGTTCCTGGGGTGCAGAGTGAGCTGGAGAGAAGAGAAATCGGCGTTGGAAGAGTCCTGTAAGGCCTGCTGGATGGGCGCACTGGGACGTTTCGGAGAGAGTCAGCCCGCCTGGGAAGTCATTCAGCCGGAGGGGCTCTACCACTGGAACAGAAATGAGAAGAAAGATTCTACCACAGGGTATTGGGAAGAAGAGTTACCTGCCTGAAGAGCTGACCTGCTTGAGAAGTACTGAGAAGGAGAAAGAGACTGGACTTCCTATTGCTGGAATGAACTACCTGCTGGGGCGCTGGTTTGAATTTTGCTTTCCTGCCACCATTTCTTTTTTTTCGGCAAAGACTTATAGGGTTGAACAACAGCTTTGGCGAGGACTGAACTGCTGTGCGGAAGGACCCCCCAAAGGGTGAAGAAAACCCTAAGGGCAGTAATCCCGGGAGGTCACGGGGGGGGCCTTGCATGGTCCGTCGCCCTCCCCGCGTGCTCCCGTGCCCAAGAGCTGAGACAGGGGCTGTGCAGGCTGAGGCCGTTTAGTCTGCACCGTGGATCAGGGGGGGTCATGCACGGAGGCCGAAAATAAAGCAAAACAACCCCAACACGCACCGTAAACCTTCCCACGCAAAGCCACGTTCACTGACACAACGAAAAGGTCTTTTCAGACAAAAGGGTGACACAAACGTATTGCGCCTCACAGTGTGCGTGGCACGAGGACGTTACTGCCTTTTATATAGGATGGCAGGATTATAAGGGTCATTGCTGTTATGGATGGGGTCAGTCAAGCCGAAGGCCACTTGCGGGCACTCAGAGTCCTCAGCCGGAGCAGCAGCCTGGGCACCGAGGACTTCTTTTACTGCAGACGTAATTTGTGAAAGCTTCAAGGCCCTCGGGGACTTTGTCATCCTGCCAGTGCAGTTCCAACCAGAGATGGCACTGCTCGGGGGAGGGGGGGGGGCCCGGCCCCACCACCACCTGCTCCTCTATTCCACAGGCGGCCCCTCAGATCATTTGCAGAGGGCCGACGTGGGACTGAGATCAGCCTGAATCCAACACTCTCTCTCGGGTGGACGGTCAGAGCTGGCAGATTTCCCTCCCCGGGATGGATGGATGTGCTGGGGGGCTTGCCGAAGGCCAGGCTCTCCCGGCCGGATATCGAGTGAGGGCAGGGATCATTCATCCCTGATTGCGTGCAGCAAACTTTCAAGAGGATGCCATCAGCTCCCTCCTCCCAGTTCTTCTCAGTGTTTCTCCTCTACCTCCTTAGCAAACACCGGAGGCAGATGATCTTTGGTCTGATTTTTTTTTCCTCTCCAGAAAGTCCCTTCTCTTCTTTCGACGACTCTTCTGCCGCCTCTGCCCTCAGCACCGAGAACCAACCCCATGTGCTAGGATTACTTTTACGTAGCTTTGCAGAAAGGGGGCTGCGCAGAATCCGTTTTCCTAGAGTTGGTGCAGTGTTTGCACGCTGTTTAGTGCGGAGCCGGAAATCACGTGCAGACAGTAGAGCGTGCGTGTTGGTAGTGAGTGCATGCTATGGATGTTAGTGCGGAGCCGGAAATCACGTGCAGACAGTAGAGCGTGCGTGTTGGTAGTGAGTGCATGCTATGGATGTTAGTGCGGAGCCGGAAATCACGTGCAGACAGTAGAGCGTGCGTGTTGGTAGTGAGTGCATGCTATGGATGTTAGTGCGGAGCCGGAAATCACGTGCAGACAGTAGAGCGTGCGTTTTGGTAGTGAGTGCATGCTATGGATGTTAGTGCGGAGCCGGAAATCACGTGCAGACAGTAGAGCGTGCGTGTTGGTAGTGAGTGCATGCTATGGATGTTAGTGCGGAGCCGGAAATCACGTGCAGACAGTAGAGCGTGCGTGTTGGTAGTGAGTGCATGCTATGGATGTTAGTGCGGAGCCGGAAATCACGTGCAGACAGTAGAGCGTGCGTGTTGGTAGTGAGTGCATGCTATGCACAGTAACATTCTCAGGGCAGGTTATATGCATGCGCCCTATCATTTGACGTATTCTCTTCCTTCCTGGCCTGGCTTTTTCCTCGGTGCCGTTTTTCCCCCCCATTCTCTTCCTGCTCTCCTTCTGCGGGTTGCTGAGACCTCGAGGCACTCTGGACACTTCTGCCCCTTGGAGTTAAATGTTTGTGCATGTTTGACAGAGATATAGTGCGGAGATCCAGTAGTTATATTGGATTCTTTGCGAACCGTGAGACCTTCTATTTATTTATTTAAAAAAAAAAAAATCATGTATATATCGCCCAACAGAATACACCTTCCTAAGAAATTTACAACATAAAATCCAAACAGTTTACAAATACACATTCAATAAATAAATAAAATTAAAATATTAAAAAAAAAATAAAAATCAAATCAGCTAAATACATTCTTTCATCAAACAAGTTTTTAAAGTTTTCCTAAATCTGAGCCAATCAATCTCTTCCCTCACGTAGGATGGTAACTCATTCCAGAGCTGAGGAATCATTCCTGAAGAAGATCTTGCTTTCAGGAGGAGATGCTTAAACATTTTAACCTCCCAATTCAATGGATTTTGTAGCTGTGCTGGACCTGCTCCTTGTAAGACTTTAAAAGCCAGGACCACGTTTATAGATTTGCATCTGTCACTCGCTGGAAGCCAGCTCTAGTAGCAATGGCTTAGAGGGAGTTCTCCTATAGGAGCTGCTGTAGTCTGAATTATTTTGTAATTTACCAGAAATGTTTACAGGCACACCCAAAAATAAAGCATTACAATAATCAAGCAAAACAAACTCTTCTCAATAGCACAGTATCCAGGAAAGGTGTCATAGATAACAATTCCTTACCAAGCCTAAAACATGTTTCTCTAAACCTAAAGAGGAGTCAAGGTGGATCCCAAGAGATCTCATTTATTCTTTAGCAAAAATCATCTCCCCCATCAACTTCAAGGGAAATCACATCTACTAACACCCAAATACAGAATCTCCCTTTGCTTAACACTCAGGACCAACCTACTCTCATTTACCCAATCCTTCAACACTTCCAAACAGGATCCCGATGGCTTATAGGTTTCCTCCCCGTTTGAACCTAGAGGGACAAGAATCTGAATATCATCTGCATACAGATATTGCCAAAAATCAGCCTCCCGCATAATCTCACCAACTCTGCTCATAAAAATATTGACTAGAATTGGGGAGATAGATGAGCCTTGTGGTACTTATCCAAAATTGACTTTCTTAGATGCCATAGGCTCCTTCTTCAGCCACTCCATACTACCCAGAGCAGGGCCCGGGTGAGTTTAACCCCAGAGTAACTCGGAGTACATCTGGAAATTGTGCCAGCATGTAGAGGGTCCAGAGTATGTATCTTAGCATAATTCTGAGTGGCCCTATTTGGTCACAATCTGCGCAGTTAGAGGGTCACGTGCGTGCAAGTTTAGAACTAGCAGAGCTTCAAAGTGGCCTTTTACTGCTATTGCCCCTCGACTCTGCAATGATTTACCTCAGCCAATTAGGAATGAATGCAATTATTTATGGTTCCGAAAATTGGTTAAGTCACATCTGTCTCCTAAAATTGTGCAGTAATATCAAAAGTACCTGAATGTAATCCACTTGGAAGTGCTGAAAATAAAAAAGTGTGAAAGGCGTAATATAAAAAATCTAAATAAATAAAAATAAGCCAGGGATTGTGGGGTAGGTGGTGGGTGGGGTGGGGTGTTTGTAGCAAGCTAGTTGTTGTGTGTTTTTATTATGTTATTGTTTTTATTTTTGTTATGTATTGTATTGATTTTATTTGTTTTTATGTATGTTAGCTACTGTAAACCGCTTTTATTGCTTAACAGGTTATGTCCTATATATGTTTTACAAATAAATAAATTAGGCAGTAAAGGGGCAATAATCAGCAAACTCTACAGGTACTTCTTACCTCCCCCGCCTGTATGGACTTCTGCTTTGCTTATTGCCCCCAGAAAATGTGTCCGCAAAGGTAGTGCCTGCTTCCTCTGCAGAAACAGCAGGCAAGGCTTTGAATAATCAGATCTCTGCACATTGCTCCTCTCTCCAACCCTGGGAACGCCTCAAGGGAGCTCGGAGACAGGGTTTGTCTCATGGCCTTTGTCATTGGCAGCTCAAGGCGAGTTATATTTGGGCAATGTAGGTGGTTCTCTCTCCCCTGAGGACGTGCAGTCTCAGGGCCCGACGCAAAAGGAGCACAGTAAAACTCTGCGCTGAAATTCAGTGCACAATAAGTATTTTTTACCTTTATATTTATTACATTTATTGATATTCAAAGCAAAACAATCTCTGTATACATAAACTAATTGGAAAACATCACAAAAAATAAAAATAATGAATCCAACATGTACAGCATAATAAACAGCAAATTTCCATACCTAGGCAATCAAATTTTAAGCGTGGAGGCATGGAAAAATAAGGAATCTTTTTTTTTAAAGTTGTAACTTTTTTATTGGTATCAAATAGTATCATACATGTCAGAATGCAAACAGTCACAATACCGTTACTCACAGCGAAAAGTAAATTAACTGAACATCATGACCAAAAGAACCTGGAAATACCAATTTTTCCAATCATCCATTTCCATCCCCCCCTCTCGCACATAGTCATCATGTGAAAGATCATACAGATAATAATAAAGAATATAAGTCCTATTGATAATAGAAGAATAATACAGACAATTTGAAAAGTATAGAGAATCAGATCCATCTGTAACAGTCCCAAGTCTAAAAAAAAAAAAAAAAAAAAAAAAAAAAATAAGGAATCTTTAAGGAAACTGCATCGCATGAATTCTGCTATTTACAAACTGTCCCTTTAATGACCCAAACTGGGAGCTGGGGAAGATGTTAATCTTTAACGATCCAAAAATGACTGCAGTTCAGGAGCAAAAAAAAAAAATATAGCATCGTTGTTAAATTGAATTACACACTTACAAGGCTCTCTTAACATGAGGGTAGCGCCTAATGAAACAGAAAACCTTTCCTCCTCTCCTGATTTATCTTAGACAGATCTGGAAAAATCCTAACAAGCTGGCCTTAAAAGGGAGAATTTAAATTCCTGAAATATGATCTCATTACTTTACTGAGATCGCCTTTCGGTCCAGAATTTTTCCAGATAATGCGTCAAGTCGAGCGACACAGAAGTAGGCTGAGGAGTCTGATTCTGCGTTAACACTGAAACGAATGGCAACTGGCAAGGAAGATAACTTATTAAGCAAGGGAGCAGAATCTGACTCAAAGTGGACTACATCAAGAAAACCTTTCCTTAGAGTCATGAAGGGCAGCTCTCCGATAACTTTCGGGAAATTAAGCGTATGGAGGTTCAGGTGCCTGGATTGATTTTCTTGTCTCCTGGAAAGAAGGTGCCGCTCCTTAAGATCTTTGATGCACATCTTTTTCCATCACCTGAATCTCATTGGCGTGCTCCTGCGGCTGGCCCCCATGTTGCAGAACCGAGGGCTCCAAAACTAGCAATGCCATTATTAATGGATTTCCCGGAAACCCATCAAGTGCTTCCCCTACTGAGCCGCCAGCTTCACAGGCAACATGAAGGCCTCGGCGCCATAGGCCAAGCATCGAGGGGGGGGACCAGGTCCGGGAGCCACCACAGCGGCGTTCTCATCCAGGAACTAGAACGGAGGTGACAGTCCCTGGCCAGATCCTCCGGGGGGGGGGTCGCCTGACATCGGCAATGAAAAACGCCACGGAGATTCCTGAACCCGCAGCAGCCCCCTCCGCCACGGACGCGCCGCTGACATCATCTGCCGGCGCTGCAGACGGCCAAGCCCGAGGAGTCGTGTCTGTCCGCCAGCGGGAGTCGCTGATCTCGGGGACTGAGGGAGGGGGGGGAGGGGGGATCCTCCCTGGCGAAAGGGGCGGTCCCTCCCTACCAATCTTTTTCCCCCCAAAACCGCAGACCGGATGGGGCATGGAAGAAGAAGCCTGCTGCTGTCCGGAGGGAGGCGTGTGGAGGGAAAACTCAAACCTTGTGCTGAGAGGGCAGTTTCTCTAGGAAGCAGGTAACCATGCAAAGCAATGCACAGCCGCTGTTCCCTACCCACGCCCGTGCCCTCACCCAGCTCCCCAGTGCACACTACTGTAACCCACGCCGTGATAAAACATTTGGACTCCTGATGCACTCAGCAAATGGTGTGCCAACGCATCAGGAGTCCAAAAGCGTTTTGCATGGGCTGAGCACACATTTTAATTTGGATGGGGTGATTTATGCCGGCAAAAGCATCGTAAACCATGTTTCATGTGCAGAAAAATCATTTATGGGCCCAAAAGTGGCATTCGGCCTTGTGTTTAGCTGGTCTTACCCGTGTAAGCTTTGCTTTCTCCTTGCTGACTTTCGCTCTGTATTTTCGGTAGTTTAATGTCTGTAGACGTTGCTTTGCCGCTCCTGTGGAACTGCATCTATTTTCTGCTTGCATTGCTTAGTGATCCGCTGGTACCGCGCTCAGGACGCGGCACTGGATCTGGATCTGGAGTGCCCTTTCCTCGTCACACGATTTGGTTTGGGCCAGAGGCTCAGCTCCCAAAAGCCGGCCCAGCGCCGCATTAAGTGAATGCAATAAAAAGGCGCCGCCTTCTGTTTTGCTGTTTATTTGACCTTCGCTTTCCCTGCTTTTGAACTCCTCTTCTGGGACTTGTAAATCCTCTTTGTCTGGACAGTCAAGAGTTAACACTGGCTCTGTGGGATTCACTTTCTTCCATTTCTTCTAGGGGGGGTCATGGCCTTTGCATCTTTCAACTTCCTCGCTTTCCCTTTGGCGAGATGTCCCTGATGGGGGCCGCCCGGCACCTGCTTTGGGGGTACTTTGAGAAATTGGCTCTTCCTGCAAGTGACCGTGACCTGGCAACCCTGCCTGGCTGACTGCGAGCTTGTGGAAGCAGCCCGGCTGCTTGTGCGGTCAGCGCGGCGCTTTCTGTGCGCGGTCCCGGGCAGGACGGTCACCGGTCCGAAGGGCGACGGCAGCGGGGGTGCAGGGCGGCGGATCACCCACGCAGGAGACGCCCTGGATGCGGAGCAGCCTGCCCCTTTTGTGCCAGCCGTGATGTCATACGGTGGGACGTGCGGTGTTGTGACATCACCGGTTGCGCTTTGGATGGTGTCCCCCCCCCCCCCCCCCGCTGCGGTGAGAAGCGCGTTGCCCGGTCAGCCGAGATGCACCGAGGCACGGGTCTTGCTTTTTCTCTGCGCTGCTCGTGTCTAAGGGGCCGGCGGCAGCGCTGGCTGTAATGCTGAGGGCCCCCCTGCACTTCTGCACCTCAAAGGCGGGAGGATGATTTGGAGGCAGCGCCCATAACCTCTGGGAAGGCGGCAGGTCCCAGGCGTCGGGTATCAACGGCGACCTCCGGCCACGCTGCCGGTCCCAGTGGGACTCGCGGTTTGCCGCTCACGGTCTAATGGCTGTGGCGACCACGATTGGGCTGTTGAAGGGGGTGGGGGATAAACAGAATATTTTTAAAAAGCAGAATAAAAAACGATATTAAAAAAAAAAAACCTGAACGCATTTTTCTAAATCTTAACATTTTCACAGCCGTTTGTCCAAAAAAGCAAATATTGCATGCGGCTGAAAAACTATCAGAATGCAAGTCTGACCTGAGATCCCGACCTGAGATCCCGTACACAAGGTGCATCCGATCTCCGACAAGCAGTAACTCTGGGGAGCCTCAGAAAGAGGGGGACGGGTGGGGGGAGGTGGGAAAAAGGCCCGGGGGGTCTCATGGACTGGATTTAGTTACTTGCCTTTGCAAACCCGTTGCTGAAGATAAGCTACAGTCCCCTGCCACAGAGAGCTTACAGTCTAAAGGCCCTGATAGACTGAGGCTTTTCTCCCATTCTGTGGGGAAAGTTCTCAGAAAACCCGGCCCTAAATGGATTCCCGATGCCATGGAAGGTGAAGCCATCATCAGGAGCTGAACCCTTAGCCCTCCCCCTGCTCTAACCACTCGGCTCCTTCCCCACTCCACTGTTACGCGCCGACTCTGAGAAAACAGGCGCTCTCCTGACGCACACCCGGCCACCTCTCCTGGGCGCGCGATATCCAGTATTTAAACGAGGGGTCGCGCTGAAAGGAGGCGCTAGGGACGATTACTCGGAGCGTAAAACGTGCGGATTGGCAGTACGTGGTTTTCTTCAGTATCCCGGGTGCATAACTGATATCCTAATCAACATGCGTTTGCATATGATGAGCGCTATTAGTTTCGGGGTGGGGGGGGGGGGAGGGGGGTAGGACGTGCGTTTTTGACGGCCTAATTCCTTACTGTGGGTAAAATGGTGCCTGTACGGTATCGGCCTGTTAGTTTGCAGACCAGCAGGAAATGAGCTGGATTAGCCCAAGGGCCAGCAGAAAAGAGGCTGGACGGGTCTGGCAGCAGTAAAGAGGCTGGACGGGACCGGCAGCAGTAAAGAGGCTGGACGGCTCTGGCAGCAGTAAAGAGGCTGGACGGGTCTGGCATCAGTAAAGAGGCTGGACGGGTCTGGCAGCACTAAAGAGGCTGGACGGGTCTGGCATCAGTAAAGAGGCTGGACGGGTCTGGCAGCAGTAAAGAGGCTGGACGGGTCCGGCATCAGTAAAGAGGCTGGACGGGTCCAGCAGCAGTAAAGAGGCTGGACGGGTCCGGCATCAGTAAAGAGGCTGGACGGGTCCGGCAGCAGTAAAGAGGCTGGACGGGTCTGGCAGCACTAAAGAGGCTGGACGGGTCTGGCAGCACAAGTGAAAGGGCTGGGGTTGGCTGAGATAGATCAGGGGACCCACAGTAAGTGAGCTGGAGGGGGGGGGGGGCTCTGGAGAGCTCACCAGGGGGGGGGGGGGAGGGAGAGGTCTGTGTAGCTGTTGGGAAAGATATATTTCTGAACATTTCATACCCTGGTTAGCTGCAGAATTTGAGCAATGTAATTATACCCAAGAGGCGCCAAGAAGCAGAGGCTGCAGCTCTTTCTCTGGTACCTGCTGGCTTTCAGATGGAAAGCTGGAAGTTGGAGGTTATGATAGAAATCTTTCCGGGGGTGCCCGAAGGCTGCGGAAGGGAATGACGAGGCCTCAAGATGAATGGCGAGGAGTAAGGAGAGATTATGCGGGGGCTACTTCTAACGTATTAATTTGGGTCATTCCCTTTCACCGCCATCTTCTCTGCTTGTGGTTTTCTCTTGTAGGAGCTTCAGTCTGTATCGGATCCCGCACCGGTTTCAGGGCCGGGAGTCACGTCTGGAAGCGTAGAAGGTAAAATTATACTTTATTTTTTTCTCCTTGCGTTGGCTTTGATTTTGCAGCTCGGTGCAGATCTCTCCCGTCTTCCAGGCTCTCCGGCGGACTAGCAGCTGTTACTGCCCAATCCTCATCCCTTGGGCCGTTGGCATTCAGAGTACGACCTTCAGGACCCAGTTCCGAGGGCACCTGAAGGCCAGGCCTCTGCTTACGTATCAGAGCGGGAGAGGTGCGCGTGCAGATGCAAGGGCAGTCAGCAGGCTTCTGGTATCAACGGAAGTCACCGGAAGGGCTTCATGCCAAGGGGGTGAGGAGGAGAAGGTACCTCAGGCTACAGCCGTAGAGGTCATCAGATTAGGACCTCTTGGCCTACCCATTTGCCCCTGTTTGTGCTGTCACTACAGACTGCTTGATCTCTGTGGGAAAAGTGGCTTAATGGGAAGCAATGGAACCAGGGCTCAAACACTGCGTGCACTCACTGCGTGCACTCACTGCGTGCACTCACTGCGTGCACTCACTGCGCCGTCGGGCAAGTTACTCTCTCGCTCAATCCCTCAGCTACCAGATTACACCTTAAACTCTTTTGGGCTGGGACCAGATATAATGTCGGAAAGGCGATCCAGAAATGCAAATTATTTAATCGTATTTTCTCCTGCCTAGAGATGTGGAAATGTATTAAAAATACCAATCCAAGAGTTGAGCAGTGGCTGAACGGCAAAGCTGCACGCTGCCATGTGAAGGGGCCTGGGTCTGATTCCTGGCAGCAGCCCTGAGGGCTAAGGGGAGGGTCCAATCACTGCACCAGAGCAACACCCAGAGGCTAAATTCAGGGGCCCGTGAAAACAGATTCCCGAAGGAACCTTGGCGTACGGCCATCGGCCCAGGGCCATCCCCGCAGTGGCGGGGGAGACTGGAGAGGGGAAAACCCCTGCTTCCGACTGAGCAGGAGGAAAATGGGATGTGCGCGTGATAATATAATAATCAGTTCCTGGCAGCTGAGGGAAGACCTGACCGTGTCCACCTATCACTTAAGTGCACGGAAGGTAGGAGGCAGAAAACAATCGCAGAGAACAGAAAGGGTCTTCCCGTGTGATTGATTAAGAAAGAAAAGCCAAGGGCCAGCTCCAGAAGTGCTGGGGCCCCGGAAAGGGATTTCCTTCCAGCTGACGGTTAAAACAGTGACGGCGGTGCGGGCCCTGCTACGTCATCACCCTCCACCATATCCCTTTCTGCCTCTTACGCTTCACCCTGTGAGCCAGGCAGGACTTCACCACAGCGGATAGGAGTGCAGGCATTCACCTCTGTCACCCTCCCAGGGGGGGGGTCATCACCTGCGGGTGCGAAGCATTTACCCTCACATCCCCCGGTCACGTATTACTCGCGCCTAGGGATGAGCAGGGAAATCTGTTTGTTTTGGTTCTTTTTTTTCATTTTCAGATCATTTTGTATTTTTGTTTCATGGGATTTTTTTTGCTTTTCACTTTTATTCATTTCAGAAAATTGCACGTCTTATTTTCTAAAAGAAATGATCCCAGAAATTTGGGGGATTTTGGGGAGGATTGCGTAATAATTTTGGTGCAAAATGAAACGAATTGAAAAATGCCAGATTCGATTCGGATTGCAGTTCGTTTTAAAATGAATGCATTTCCCTGCTAGGACCCCAAATACAGGTCACATTCTTTATCTCCCTCATTAACTGCGCCGTAATGTGGGAGAAAGTCTGAAGGAGAAGTGCCGTGTCCTCCGACATTACCTCGAAGTGTCGCTTTGCACCCTGAGCCACAGTGTTGTCATCATTTCCTGCCGGACCCTGGCATGGCCTGCAGTGGTGACCTTCGCCCCTTGCGGATCCCCCTTGGGATGTCTCGGGTATCAGCGGCGCCTGCTGGGAGGAGCTTTCCGCATCTCTTCCCTGGGTCCTTCCCAGTGCTCCAGCAAGCCGGCCGGCACGTGCCCCCCCTTCATGGCCATAACTCGAGGGCTGTGACCTGGCCGTCCGGCCCTGGACCGCCGGCAGCTGAGAACCTGCTCCGTGGGGAACGGCGCTTTTCCTATCATCCAGAAACGGTTAACAGTAAGCGACTCCACCGCCCATTGCGTTCAAAAGCCCAGGCCTTCTCGTCTTTTCTGTGGTGCTTTTGGCTCCTTTCAGATTCTTCCTGGGACTGTGTCTGTTTACAAAAAAAGAAAAGCGTCCGCAGGAGCTTTAACGTCGCTGTGGCCCTGGATGGAGTCGGGAAGCAGGGCATTCATCCACTCCCCCCTTATTGTAGCGGCTTGTCGGGAGCCTCCTCAGCTCGTGGCCGCAGGTGGAAGGGATAGGAAGCTGGTGACGTGCCACGGTGCCGCGCCGCTTTTCGTCCACAGCGCTTTTGCTGGCGCCGTCTCCGACGTACAAAGTGGCATTCGTGTAATGCGTGGCTCTCGGTGACCCCGTCTGCCAAGGTTAGCAGCCAGGGGGGCTGCCCTGGCTCGTGTGCTCCTGACGAAGGCAGCCCGGGTCAACGCGCCGGCAGGACCTCCTTAAGCTGCCGGTGCCGGCGGTTTGTGGCCCCGGTCCCGCGCGTTTCTGTGTCGCAGGATTAGGCGAGGGTGGAGACCTTGAAGCAAAGCACCACCATGTTGACAGAAAACGTTCCTCTTCCCCTGCTGTGTACGTAGCGCTACCTGTAGTGCTCCCCTGCTGGGAATAGTTTAGCCGCCTCTCTTGACAACGTCTTTTTAGCGGTGCGGTAGCTGCTGAGCTGTTCTTTAATTAACTTTGTGATAACTGACATGTAAATTGGCAAAGAATTGCTTGTTTGAGATGTTTAATTTGCCCCGGGCTACGTTGGCTGTGTTACACGGTCCTCGCCGCTGTGGAATTAATGCGATGGTCGGTGAGCTCTTGGTTAACTAAAAGCAGTTCTGCAGAAAATAATTATATAAACTGCAGTAAAAAAAAAACAAAAACAAAACAAAGTCCTATTCAATGGCAGTTTTAATGCAGAGAAATTAAACTGAAGGCTTTGGCAGCTAAAATATCAAAAGCTGAGCTCTGGCAATTCCCGGTAAGTCAGTGCTGGAGACCTGGCTGCTGCCCCCTGCTCTCCACATCCCGTGCATGAGAGGTGAGCTCCTCTCCTGAGGAGGAGGAGGAGGAGGAGGAGATGTAAATGCATTGCAATGCAGCCCTCACTGCTAGCCAGTTTGATGCTAATAAAACGATGCGGCTTGCCTGAGTAATCTTCCTGGGTTAAGCCACAAACTCAGCAGCTGTAGCTAACGTTCCCTGGGAGGACCCGAACGCTAACGCGCATCCCAGTTACGTCCTGAGCAGCCCAAACAAAGCCCCCACCCGAAGAATTAAGCAGAGTCTGGTGAACCCCCCCTCCCCCGGGCCACCTCTAAAGACGGCCCCAACGTACCAGAAACTGTAAAAACAAATTTCTAATCACTCTATGAAGGCTCCTCCTCTTTTCCAACCCTGCCCCTTTGAAAAAAAAAAACTGCCCGCCCCATGCCTCAGAATTACCCCCCCTCCTCAGGCCATACATCCGCACTTTGCAATCCCTGGTAAGCTGTTGGGGTCCAGAGCACCCCCTAAGCTCCGGGGTCTGAGGAAAATGGTGCCGGACGACCACTTTCAACTCAAGTCCCTGTAGAGGAAATTCCACGGCCCGGTGAAAGATCCCCTTCGATTGTAAGCTCTTTGGGGCATGCATTCATTGTCCCCGAACACTCTCTCCTGACCTCATTACAAGGGACTCCCCTGACCTCACTGTGACTCTCTGACCTTAGTATGACCCAGGTCTCCTCTGTACCCAGAATGACTCTCTCCTGACCTCATCATTACAAGGGACTCCTCTGACCTCACTGTAACTCTCTGACCTTAGTATGACCTAGGTCTCCTCTGTACTCAGAATGACTCTCTCCTGACCTCATCATTACAAGGGACTCCTCTCACCTCACTGTGACTCTCTGACCTTAGTATGACCCAGGTCTCCTCTGTACTCAGAATGACTCTCTCCTGACCTCATCATTACAAGGGGGAGGTCTCTCCTGACCTCATCATTACAAGGGGGAGGTGTGGCTCTTTATATCAGAAACAACATCCAAGCATCTGAGCTGCAAGGAAGTTGGGGCAAGGAAGAAGCAATATGGGTCGACCTAAAAAAAGATGACGGAGCATCCATTTATATTGGAGTGGTTTACAGGCCTCCAAACCAAAAGGAAGAGCTGGACAGATATCTGGTTGAAGACATCCATAAGATAGGTAAGAAGGGAGAAGTGGTGATCGTGGGTGACTTTAATATGCCAGATGTAGACTGGAAAATCCCATCTGCAGAAACTAAAAATAGTAGAGCAATAGTGGATGCCATGCAAGTATCTTTGTTCAAACAAATGGTGTTGGAACCCACGAGAGAAGGAACTATACTCGACTTAGTGCTCACTAATGGAGATAATGTCTCCGATGTCCAGGTGGGCACCCACCTCAGCACCAGTGATCATCAAACGGTATGGTTTAATATCACTAAAAGAATAGGGAAAAGAACCACAAAGACCCGAGTTTTACAGTTCAAAAACACGGACTTTGAGGAAATGGGTAAGTACCTGGAGGAAGAACTAAAAGGATGGGAGAACGAGAGAGATGTGGAGCAGCAGTGGACCAATCTAAAACGAGCAATCACCAAGGCAACTGCTCTATATGTTAGAAATGTAAAGAAAAGCAAAAGGAAACTGAAACCTATCTGGTTCTCAAAGGAGGTGGCTGACAAAATTAAAGCTAAAAGAACAGCATTCAAGAAATATAAAAGATCCCAAAGGGAGGAACACAAAGAAGAATATTTGATTCAACTGAGGGAGACAAAGAAATTAATCAAGTTGGCAAAAAGTCAAGCGGAAGAGAGGATTGCCAAGGAGATAAAAAATGGTGACAAAACATTTTTCAGATACATCAGCGAAAAGAGAAAGGTCCAAAGTGGTATAGTGAAATTGAAAGGTGATAATGATCAATGTGTGGAGAGAGACGAAGAAATGGCAGAAATATTAAATGAATACTTCAGCTCTGTGTTCACTAAAGAAGACCCTGGAGAAGGACCATCTCTACACAACAAGAAACTGGAAGGAAATGGAATAGATGAAAATCCTTTTACAGTAGAAAATGTGTGGGAAGAGCTAAAGAACCTTAAAGTGGACAAAGCCATGGGGCCTGATGGGATTCATCCAAGGATATTGAGGGAGCTCAGAGATGTTCTGGCGGGTCCGCTGTGTGACCTGTTCAATAGATCCCTAGAAACGGGAGTGGTGCCGAGAGACTGGAGAAGAGCGGTGGTGGTCCCGCTTCACAAGAGTGGGAACAGGGAGGAGGCTGGCAACTACAGGCCGGTTAGCCTCACTTCGGTGGTGGGAAAAGTAATGGAGTCACTGCTGAAAGAGAGAATAGTGAACTATCTACAGTCTGGAGAATTGATGGACCAGAGGCAACATGGATTCACCAGGGGAAGATCCTGTCAAACAAATCTGATTGACTTTTTTGACTGGGTAACCAAGGAATTGGATCGAGGAAGAGCACTCGATATCATATACTTGGATTTCAGCAAAGCTTTTGATACGGTTCCGCACAGGAGACTGGTCAATAAAACGAGAAGCTTGGGAGTGAGTGCCGAGGTGGTGACCTGGATTGCAAATTGGTTGACGGACAGAAGACAATGTGTGATGGTAAATGGAACCTTCTCTGAAGAGAGAGCGGTTTTAAGTGGTGTACCGCAAGGATCGGTATTGGGACCGGTCCTGTTCAATATCTTTGTGAGCGACATTGCGGACGGGATAGAAGGTAAGGTTTGTCTTTTTGCGGATGACACTAAGATCTGCAACAGAGTGGACACGCCGGAAGGAGTGGAGAGAATGAGACGGGATCTAAGGAAACTGGAAGAGTGGTCGAAGATATGGCAGCTGAGATTCAATGCCAAGAAGTGCAAAGTCATGCATATGGGGAGTGGAAATCCGAATGAACTGTATTCAATGGGGGGGGAAAGGCTGATGTGCACGGAGCAGGAGAGGGACCTTGGGGTGATAGTGTCTAATGATATGAAGTCTGCGAAACAATGCGACAAGGCGATAGCAAAAGCCAGAAGAATGCTGGGCTGCATAGAGAGAGGAATATCAAGTAAGAAAAGGGAAGTGATTATTCCCTTGTACAGGTCCTTGGTGAGGCCTCACCTGGAGTACTGTGTTCAGTTCTGGAGACCGTATCTACAAAAAGACAAAGACAAGATGGAAGCGGTACAGAGAAGGGCGACCAGGAAGGTGGAGGATCTTCATCGGATGACGTACGAGGAGAGATTGAAGAATCTAAATATGTACACCCTGGAGGAAAGGAGGAGCAGAGGAGATATGATACAGACTTTCAGATACTTGAAAGGTTTTAATGATCCAAAGGCAACGACAAACCTTTACCATAAGAAAAAAATCAGCAGAACCAGGGGTCACGATTTGAAGCTCCAGGGAGGAAGATTCAGAACCAATGTCAGGAAGTATTTCTTCACGGAGAGGGTGGTGGATGCCTGGAATGCCCTTCCGGAGGAAGTGGTGAAGACCAGAACTGTGAAGGACTTCAAAGGTGCGTGGGATAAACACTGTGGATCCATAAAGTCAAGAGGCCGCCAATGAAGAGTGGGTGACTCTCCAGAATGATGGCTACTGCCTGGACACAATACCCTTATTCAATAAACATACACATGGTTACTGTGACTCCAACATCACTCTAAGCTTCAACAGCAAGAGGAAATGTGGAAAAAAGGATTTGCACTCACAAAGCTGGGAGTAGCTGGCTTGTTACGGCGGTTACTACCCCAAACCAAATGTGCCTGATACTTCACTTTCGATGCACATCCAGCATAGCTCTCTGCTCCAACGGCAGGGGAGAAGAAAAACTGATACTTCACGCATACCCAGCATAGCTTCAACGGCAGGGGAGAAGAAAAAAGGATTCACACTCACAAAGCGGGGAGTAGCTGGCTTGTTACGGCGGTTACTACCCCAAACCAAATGTGCCTGATACTTCACTTTAGATGCATATCCAGCATAGCTCTCTGCTTCAACGGCAGGGGAGAAGAAAAACAACCAATAAGGGCTGTATAACATAGTCTGGGTTAAAACAAATAAGCATGGGTGTAGCTTGCTTATTGCGGCGGTTACTTTAGTACCCCTACTACCCCCTAACTAATCAAGCTTGATATTTCACTTGGATGCAGCTCCATCACTGCTCTCTACATTAATGGTGGGGGAGGAAGGGAAATAGAACCAAGAGCTAAAAGAAACAGATAAGTATGAGAGAAAAAATGTGTGAAGCTTGCTGGGCAGATTGGATGGGCCGTTTGGTCTTCTTCTGCCGTCATTTCTATGTTTCTATGTTTCTATGACTCCTCTGACCTCACTGTAACTCTCTGACCTTAGTATGACCTAGGTCTCCTCTGTACCCAGAATGACTCTCTCCTGACCTCATCATTACAAGGGACTCCTCTCACCTCACTGTGACTCTCTGACCTTAGTATGACCTAGGTCTCCTCTGTACCCAGAATGACTCTCTCCTGACCTCATCATTACAAGGGACTCCTCTCACCTCACTGTGACTCTCTGACCTTAGTATGACCCAGGTCTCCTCTGTACTCAGAATGACTCTCTCCTGACCTCATCATTACAAGGGACTCCTCTCACCTCACTGTGACTCTCTGACCTTAGTATGACCCAGGTCTCCTCTGTACTCAGAATGACTCTCTCCTGACCTCATCATTACAAGGGACTCCTCTCACCTCACTGTGACTCTCTGACCTTAGTATGACCCAGGTCTCCTCTGTACTCAGAATGACTCTCTCCTGACCTCATCATTACAAGGGACTCCTCTCACCTCACTGTGACTCTCTGACCTTAGTATGACCCAGGTCTCCTCTGTACCCAGAATGACTCTCTCCTGACCTCATCATTACAAGGGCCTCCTCTCACCTCACTGTGACTCTCTGACCTTAGTATGACCCAGGTCTCCTCTGTACTCAGAATGACTCTCTCCTGACCTCATCATTACAAGGGACTCCTCTCACCTCACTGTGACTCTCTGACCTTAGTATGACCTAGGTCTCCTCTGTACCCAGAATGACTCTCTCCTGACCTCATCATTACAAGGGACTCCTCTCACCTCACTGTGACTCTCTGACCTTAGTATGACCCAGGTCTCCTCTGTACCCAGAATGACTCTCTCCTGACCTCATCATTACAAGGGACTCCTCTCACCTCACTGTGACTCTCTGACCTTAGTATGACCCAGGTCTCCTCTGTACCCAGAATGACTCTCTCCTGACCTCATCATAACAAGGGACTCCTCTCACCTCACTGTGACTCTCTGACCTTAGTATGACCCAGGTCTCCTCTGTACTCAGAATGACTCTCTCCTGACCTTATCATTACAAGGGACTCCTCTCACCTCACTGTGACTCTCTGACCTTAGTATGACCCAGGTCTCCTCTGTACCCAGAATGACTCTCTCCTGACCTCATCATCACAAGGGACTCCTCTGACCTCACTGTGACTCTCTGACCTTAGTATGACCCAGGTCTCCTCTGTACCCAGAATGATTCTCTCCTGACCTCATCATTACAAGGGACTCCTCTGACCTCACTGTGACTCTCTGACCTTAGTATGACCCAGGTCTCCTCTGTACTCAGAATGACTCTCTCCTGACCTCATCATTACAAGGGACTCCTCTGACCTCACTGTGACTCTCTGACCTTAGTATGACCCAGGTCTCCTCTGTACCCAGAATGACTCTCTCCTGACCTCAATACAAGGGACTCCTCTGACCTCACTGTGACTCTCTGACCTTAGTATGACCTCTGACCTCACTGTGACTCTCTGACCTTTTTTCCGTATACAGTAAAAAACCCTCACTATACTACACAACCTCCTCTACAAATCCAACCCCTGGCTCAAGGACTCACCGCACTTCCGCATAACCAATCGTCCTACCAGATCCTCCCACACAGGTATCCTACATACTCCCTCCCTCAAAATTGCTCATCTCACCTCCACGAGAGAAAGGGCCTTTACCATAGCAGGCCCTTCACTCTGGAACACTCTCCCCACCTTTCTCCGCCTTGAACCCTGCCTGGCCACCTTCAAAAAAGGCATAAAAACGTGGCTTTTCAGAAAGGCCTATCCGGAAACCAATCAAACCTAGTCACTCCTACCCTAGTTCCTCTCTTACAGCCCCCAGCCTTAATCCCTCACACCCTGCCAGCCCTTCTAAGGCACCTCCTTATCGCCTTTCCTTTGCCCGCCCTCGTTCTGCTATTTTACAAAATTGCTCATTGTATCCGATGTAATTAATCTATTGCTAGTTGTAACTGCTGTAAATAGTCCCTTCTGTAAATAAGTTCCTCCTATTTCTTATTTTTGACGGTTGTTCCTTACTCTCTTTCACGCTACCTATCTTTCTCTCTCTTCTCCTGTCTCCCTTACCCCCCTCCTTTTTTCTGGCCTGCTCCCATCCCCTGCCCCCTGTTCATTGTAATTTCCTCCTTTAATTGAGTTACTTGTAAACCGGCGTGATGTGCCATACGAACGTCGGTATATTAAAAGTTGTTAAATAAATAAATAAATAAATAAATAAATAAATGACCCAGGTCTCCTCTGTACCCAGAATGACTCTCTCCTGACCTCATCATTACAAGGGACTCCTCTGACCTCACTGTGACTCTCTGACCTTAGTATGACCCAGGTCTCCTCTGTACTCAGAATGACTCTCTCCTGACCTCATCATTACAAGGGACTCCTCTGACCTCACTGTGACTCTCTGACCTTAGTATGACCCAGGTCTCCTCTGTACCCAGAATGACTCTCTCCTGACCTCATCATCACAAGGGACTCCTCTGACCTCACTGTGACTCTCTGACCTTAGTATGACCCAGGTTTCCTCTGTACTCAGAATGACTCTCTCCTGACCTCATCATTACAAGGGACTCCTCTGACCTCACTGTGACTCTCTGACCTTAGTATGACCCAGGTCTCCTCTGTACTCAGAATGACTCTCTCCTGACCTCATTACAAGGGACTCCTCTGACCTCACTGTGACTCTCTGACCTTAGTATGACCCAGGTCTCCTCTGTACTCAGAATGACTCTCTCCTGACCTCATTACAAGGGACTCCTCTGACCTCACTGTGACTCTCTGACCTTAGTATGACCCAGGTCTCCTCTGTACCCAGAATGACTCTCTCCTGACCTCATCATCACAAGGGACTCCTCTGACCTCACTGTGACTCTCTGACCTTAGTATGACCCAGGTCTCCTCTGTACTCAGAATGACTCTCTCCTGACCTCATCATAACAAGGGACTCCTCTGACCTCACTGTGACTCTCTGACCTTAGTATGACCCAGGTCTCCTCTGTACCCAGAATGACTCTCTCCTGACCTCATCATCACAAGGGACTCCTCTGACCTCACTGTGACTCTCTGACCTTAGTATGACCCAGGTCTCCTCTGTACTCAGAATGACTCTCTCCTGACCTCATCATTACAAGGGACTCCTCTGACCTCACTGTGACTCTCTGACCTTAGTATGACCCAGGTCTCCTCTGTACCCAGAATGACTCTCTCCTTACCTCATCATCACAAGGGACTCCTCTGACCTCACTGTGACTCTCTGACCTTAGTATGACCCAGGTCTCCTCTGTACTCAGAATGACTCTCTCCTGACCTCATCATTACAAGGGACTCCTCTGACCTCACTGTGACTCTCTGACCTTAGTATGACCCAGGTCTCCTCTGTACTCAGAATGACTCTCTCCTGACCTCATTACAAGGGACTCCTCTGACCTCACTGTGACTCTCTGACCTTAGTATGACCCAGGTCTCCTCTGTACTCAGAATGACTCTCTCCTGACCTCATCATAACAAGGGACTCCTCTGACCTCACTGTGACTCTCTGACCTTAGTATGACCCAGGTCTCCTCTGTACTCAGAATGACTCTCTCCTGACCTCATCATAACAAGGGACTCCTCTGACCTCACTGTGACTCTCTGACCTTAGTATGACCCAGGTCTCCTCTGTACCCAGAATGACTCTCTCCTGACCTCATCATCACAAGGGACTCCTCTGACCTCACTGTGACTCTCTGACCTTAGTATGACCCAGGTCTCCTCTGTACTCAGAATGACTCTCTCCTGACCTCATCATAACAAGGGACTCCTCTGACCTCACTGTGACTCTCTGACCTTAGTATGACCCAGGTCTCCTCTATACCCAGAATGACTCTCTCCTGACCTCATCATTACAAGGGACTCCTCTGACCTCACTGTGACTCTCTGACCTTAGTATGACCCAGGTCTCCTTTGTACTCAGAATGACTCTCTCCTGACCTCATCATAACAAGGGACTCCTCTGACCTCACTGTGACTCTCTGACCTTAGTATGACCTAGGTCTCCTCTGTACTCAGAATGATTCTCTCCTGACCTCATCATTACAAAGGACTCCTCTGACCTCACTGTGACTCTCTGACCTTAGTATGACCCAGGTCTCCTCTGTACCCAGAATGACTCTCTCCTGACCTCATCATAACAAGGGACTCCTCTCACCTCACTGTGACTCTCTGACCTTAGTATGACCCAGGTCTCCTCTGTACCCAGAATGACTATCTCCTGACCTCATCATAACAAGGGACTCCTCTCACCTCACTGTGACTCTCTGACCTTAGTATGACCCAGGTCTCCTCTGTACCCAGAATGACTCTCTCCTGACCTCATCATAACAAGGGACTCCTCTGACCTCACTGTGACTCTCTGACCTTAGTATGACCCAGGTCTCCTCTGTACTCAGAATGACTCTCTCCTGACCTCATCATTACAAGGGACTCCTCTGACCTCACTGTGACTGTCTGACCTTAGTATGACCCAGGTCTCCTCTGTACTCAGAATGACTCTCTCCTGACCTCATCATTACAAGGGACTCCTCTGATCTCACTGTGACTCTCTGACCTTTGTATGATCCAGGACTCCTCTGTACCCAGAATGACTCTCTCCTGACTCAGAATGACTCTCTCCTGACCTCCTCATAACAAGGGACTCTTCTGACCTCACTGTGACTCTGACCTTAGTATGACCTAGGTCTCCTCTGTTCCCAGAATGACTCTCTCCTGACATATTCATAACAAGGGACTCCTCTGACCTCACTGTGACTCTCTGACCTTAGTATGACCCAGGTCTCCTCTGTACCCAGAGTGACTCTCCCCTGACCTCTGGGTGACTCTCCCAAGATCTCACCATGACATGGCTTTCTTCTGTACTCAGCATGAATGGATCTTTCTTAGCTTAGCATGACCCACGTCTGCTCTGACCTCAATGAGACTCATCTTTGACCTCAGCATGATCTGGATATCCTCTAACCTTAGAATGACTCTGAAATCTTAGCATGACCCAAGTCTCATCTGACCTCAGTGACATTCTTCTCTAACTTCATGATATGGGTCTTCTCAGACCACAGCATGAGCTTCATAACCTCTGACCTTAGTTTGACTCTCTGACCTTAGGATGACCCAAGTCTACTCTGTTCTCAGAGTGATTCTCCCCTGACCTCCTTTGACCTCAGCATGATCCGGGTTTCCGCTATTCAACATGACAGTGGTGTCCTCTGATCTCAGTGCGATTCTGCCCTGACTCAGGGTGATGAGTGTCCTGTGACCTTAGTGTGACCCAGGGTTTCCCTGATCACAGCGTGATTTTCCCCTGACCCTAGGGTGACACAGATCTCTTCTGATCTCAGTGATGCAGGTCTCCTCCCAACTCATTGTGACATGAGCCTCCCGAATTCAGCGTGACTCCCTCGTTACCTCAGTGTGACCTGGGCCTCTTCTGACTGCTGTTTCCTGTAACCCTAACTTATTATCCATCATCGTATGTCCTGAAGAGCTCTCTGACCCCACTGTCCATCTGCAGACCAGAACTGTCAGCTTTGGTATTGAGGTTCTCTTACCCACCTTCCTGTTTCCCTCTGTTGGATTATACTTGGTTCTCCTTTCAATTTTGTCAATATGAGAAGGGTTCAGTGGGGTTTGAATATTTCCTGTGCTACTGATTCTTTGAGTAGGTCACTGTATCTCCCTGTGCCTCAGTTCTAATCCCAGCTCTGTCCCTGATACTGTGTGACCCTAATGGTTACTTGTCTCCCTAAACTTCAATTCTAATCCCAGCTCAATCCCTTATACTGTGTGAACCTACACAGGTTACTGTGTCTCCCTGTGCCTCAGATCTAATCCCAGCACTGTCCCTGATACTGCATGATTCTGGGCAAGTCACTGTATCTCCCTATGCCTCAGTTCTAATCCCAGCACTGTCCCTGATACTGCATGATTCTGGACGAGTCACTGTATCTCCCTGTGCCTCAGTTCTAATCCCAGCACTGTCCCTGATACTGCATGATTCTGGACGAGTCACTGTATCTCCCTGTGCCTCAGTTCTATTCCCAGCACTGTCCCTGATACTGCATGATTCTGGACGAGTCACTGTATCTCCCTGTGCCTCAGTTCTAATCCCAGCACTGTCCCTGATACTGCATGATTCTGGACGAGTCACTGTATCTCCCTGTGCCTCAGTTCTAATCCCAGCACTGTCCCTGATACTGCATGATTCTGGACGAGTCACTGTATCTCCCTGTGCCTCAGTTCTAATCCCAGCACTGTCCCTGATACTGCATGATTCTGGACGAGTCACTGTATCTCCCTGTGCCTCAGTTCTAATCCCAGCTCTGTCCCTGATACTGCATGATTCTGGACGAGTCACTGTATCTCCCTGTGCCTCAGTTCTATTCCCAGCACTGTCCCTGATACTGCATGATTCTGGACGAGTCACTGTATCTCCCTGTGCCTCAGTTCTAATCCCAGCTCTGCCCCTGACTCTCTGTGTGACCCTGTGCAAGTCACTATATCTCTCTGTAACTCGATTCTAATCCTGGTTTTGTCCTTAACCATCCAAATGAGTTTGTTTTTCATATTCCATGCCAGCAATAATAATTATACTAGGAATGCCCCTCACTATTAAGCTAGGGTGTGCAGAGGACAATGCCCTTCCTGCTACTTGAATTACGTCAGAGAGAGCCTCCTTCTGGAGCTCGCAGGGAATATCGTATAGCACAGGCAACATAGCAAGGCGGGCCTAGAAGTTTCTTACATTTCTACAAAATAATAACAAAGCATCATTTGTGCAGAAAACAGGTCATAGAGAAAACTGTCAATAAAAGGAAAAGCAAGGTAAAGAAAGTGAACAAATGCCATCTACAGCTCTGTGGGGATTGCAGGAAGCTGAACTCCGTGCACATCTGACGTCCTCAGTCAGGCCGCTGGTGCCTGACACCATGGAAAGTATTTCTGCATGGCTCTGCCACGAGTCCCACAGAACAGTCACTCGCTGCTGGCACTGCTGGTAGTGTCCGCATGTCCTGGTCAGAGTGAGAATGGCCCACGGGGTCACCACTTCCTCACTGTCTGTGATTCTCTCAGGGTGGCGATGCCACGAGTCCCACAGAAGAGTCACTCGCTGCTGGCACTGCTGGTAGTGTCCGCTGTCCTGGCCTTCAGCTCTTCATCAGTCAGAATGAGAATGGCCCACGGGGTCACCACTTCCTCACTGTCTGTGATTCTCTCAGGGTGGCGATGCCACGAGTCCCACAGAAGAGTCACTCGCTGCTGGCACTGCTGGTAGTGTCCGCCTGTCCTGGTCAGAGTGAGAATGGCCCACGGGGGTCACCACTTCCTCACTGTCTGTGATTCTCTCAGGGTGGCGATGCCACGAGTCCCACAGAACAGTCACTCGCTGCTGGCACTGCTGGCACTGCTGGTAGTGTCCGCCTGTCCTGGTCAGAGTGAGAATGGCCCACGGGGGTCACCACTTCCTCACTGTCTGTGATTCTCTCAGGGTGGCGATGCCACGACGTGATGGTGTTTGCGCACTTTGCAGGGGGACGAGCCGGGTCTCTCCGACATGCCCAGCGCCCTGCGGAGAGATGCGAGACCGTTTCCGGTTCTGTCTTGCACCATCTGCAGGCGCCTGCCTTCCCACTCTTTTCCTCGCTCCTCAGCTGCAAATATCAATCTCTCAGCTCTGGCTTTAGGTTCCCCTCTCTTTAACCTCTGCGTGACCGTACCTAGGCCTCACTGTGCTGGCTGCAGTAATTAGAGATTTGCAGAGGAGGAGCAGGGACCCTGCGAACCTTCTTAATTACTGCAGCCAGCACAGTGAGGCCTAAGGGCATTCACCCTCAGCTCAGGACACTCAGGGAGCAGCGGCAACTGGTGAATATTTATCGTGCCAGCTAGGCTGAAATGCCACTCTGACCTGGAAGGAAGTGTTGGAAATGTGTGTGTGTGGGGGAGAGAGACTGCGTCCCTGGGCACAGAATGGGGAAGAGTGTGAGAGAGGGAGATATGGCCATTGGATGCATATCCTCACTGAATTTAAAAAATGCAAACTCTTCTTAATAGAGGCTGCTTGCTATAATTATACTTTTTACTTGCTTTACTCCTTCATATTATTTTCATCTTGAGCTTATATCTTGTTTTATTTTGAATATTTTATGAGCCATTGTTTTATTATGTTTAGCTTCTCATAATGTTAGTTTTTTTTTTTTTATTTCTGTATTTTTATGTTTACATACTGATTTGTGATTTTTTTTTTTTTACTGTGCTGTATTTTGCAATTCCACTCAAATTACTCATATTTTAGTTTTATTTTACTGTTCTGTATCATTTAACCTCTTGTTATTAATTGTACATCACTTTGATTTACTGTTGTAAGAAATGATGATTAATTGAGTAAATAGTCCGTTTTTAAAATGTAAAGCCTGTCAGAGAGTTGCCACAATTGAACATTCTTCATAGAGCATAGAGAGGAGAGTGCCAGTGAGGGACTGAGAGGGGACTGGAACTCGGCTCCTGCTCGGGAGGGAAAGAGAGAGAGAGAGACTCAGTGACACTGGCATTTTCCATTCTGTGAATAATTTCGCCCAAGCATTATCCAGAGGATGTCATGAGAAATATTGTGTGTAACAGGTGAAATCTGACGCACTATTCCCCGCCATGGCCTGCGGAACACAAGGAGCAGGCTTTACCTCTCCGTGCCTGCACTGTCCTTCTGGAGTAGGGGTCCGGGTTGGGCTGTTTCAGATGAAAAATCTCATGGAAAAAGAAACCATGGCAGGGAAACTGTGGTGGTCAGGGCTCCGATCACGGGCCCCCGTCCCACCTGCACGCTGGAGCTAGTCAGCTCTTTGGGACAGGAACTTCCTTAAGCCATTTCTCCCCCCCACCCCCCGCACCTATTTGTGTTCGTTCTGTGCAGTGCTGTGTACGCTGTTGGCAGAGCCGGGACGGTTCCGGTTTGCTCTATAAGAGGAAAAGAAACAGGCGATATCGGATATTCCCGCCACCCTTCTGCTTCGCTTTTCCCCCCAACAGGAGGGGAACAGCAAACATAAACCTTATTCATTCCGTTTCCGTAACAGAGAGAGATCGGGCCGCGTTTGCCCGGGGCTTTCCACGCTGACAGGGGACTTAAGGACGTAAACCGGCTCCCACGAAAAGCTAAATGCAGGCTGGAAGGTGGAAGGTAACGGAGAGAAAAGAAAGACTCGGGCTGTTCACCTGCACAGCCCGCGTCTTAGAATATTGCACATTGTAGAGGAGGTTAGGGACCGCCGGTGGGGATCAGACGCCATCTAGTGGCCATTGCAGGAAGTGAACAAGCCCGGAAACGTGAGTGACAATCACTCGGCACACTTTGCAGGGCATCTGTAACCTGCTTCTCTCCTCCTGATGATCCTCTTTCTTTTTTTTCTTGAAGGGTCCAACTTGAAGAATGCCTGGGAGGAAGACGAGCTCGTCGACGACTTTTTCTTCGATGCCTTCCACCCGGACGAAACGGCAGGGAACTGCTACGCTGCCATGCTGTACATCTCCAGGGACGAGGGGAGGATCTACGAGGAGGTCGCGGGGGCAGCCCCGTGCCAGAGCTGCGGAGAGAAGGTGAAAGGGGACAAGCCCTGCTTCTTGCAGCTAAACCAAGGCAGAGGCCCGGGAGGGACGCGTTTGGGCTCTCACCGGATTTATCATCGGCAACCGATGATAGTTTTGACCTCCTAGTGAAATATCACGGGCAGACCGGCCGAGGGTACGAGATTTTCCCCCGTTAAACGTGCAGATCACGAAGCAAAGAGAGAGGGATCTCATGCAGGATGGGCTGAGCCGGCGCCGGTAGCTCCTGCCGTGCCCGGAAAGCCCCGGGGCTCGCCTGCTCCATCTCCCAACACTTGGTTTACGCGGTGTCGGTGCTTTCGCTGCCCCAAACCAGTGAGACTGTTCACTTTCTCTGTGGAGTCCCCCACGTCCTTCCCAAAGGAGGTGCAGCCGACAGCCGGGGCCCTGCGTCCTCAGCGTCTCCTCCCGGAGACGCTGGGATTCCCAGAATGGAAAGTCAGGCTGTGCAAGACAAGGGTCCTTTGTCTGCTCCATCATCTCACAACCAACCTTGGAGGCGATTGAGGCCGGTCTTGCTCCGAAGCTTTTTCACTACTTTTACTTTCTTTAAAAAAAGAAGATGATTTTCTTCTCTCATAGTTTGTGTTAAATTACGTTTTCCAAGACGGCGGCAGCAAAGAGAGAATTATAACCGTCCCGTGGTCGGTCCCAGTAAGGAAGCCAGCTTTGTGACGCAGCCAAAAGCGGTCGGTAGGAGTCAATAAGGAAACTGTGCCAAGAGCAAAGATTTTAAATCAGCAGCAGACTGCAGGGAGGGCTGGCACAGTATCCCGTGCCGAAGGTTAGAGGAGCTCTGCGCTTCTTTAACGTGGGACGTCGGGCACATCCCTGCGCCCCCTTCCTGTCCCAAAGCACGATCCACGCAAGCACTGCCGGCTGCCTGACTGAGCCGCCATCCAGCAATCCGCCTGGGCACTTCACCAGGCTTCCAGGCTGCCCCAGCCACCACCACGCACGTCCTGCGAGGCAGCAGCTAGGAGGGGAGGGGGGGCGTCCTCTGCCCTGCCACAGCACGGGCTCACCCCCACCCAGGAGGATAAGGACACCGAGCCCCGGCTCTGCGGCGACAAAACAGCGGGCAATAGCATTAATGCAACAAAACTGGTGCCCTGCGAAGGCAGGGGGCTCAGCCGACGAGGTCCAAGGCACTAAAATGCCCCTTAATCACATCCACTCCCACCACCACCACATCCCACCCCGGGTGCTCTGCCTCCTGCTGGCGTTGCCGGTGCTTGCGCCCCGAGGAAGGGGCAGGGGCGGCGCGGAGAACCCGCTGGCTCGTTAAGGGGGTGGCCCCCATGCATTTTCCTCACGTAGGCAAGGACTGGTCCTCTTTACAAGGCGACGATGCTACTCCCAGGACTCCGCAAGTCTCCTTTGTACGGAGAATTGAAGACTGGTTTATGCCTTTTCCTCACTGCATGAATTTAGAAAGTTTGAGGTTAGCGTTATGTTCAGACCAGCGGCCGCATGCTGACATCTTACCTTGAACGGGAGGACGGAGGGTGGAAAATTCACTGATTTTTAGCATCCTCAGGCCTCCGATCTATAAACTTTGACATCAGACCTAATAGGGTTCAAATCAAGAGCCCATTACACGAGCTCGGAATGGATCGGACTGGAAGATCCTCATGATAAAAGCTCTGTTTGCACAGATGCAGCTTTTGGCCATTTCCTTGCCCCCTATTCACCCTAAGGCAGGGTCTCCCAAACTTTCTTGGAGGAGAAGTCCATTAACGGGTATTAATCAAGGTTACTTAGGGAATAGCCACTGCTATTAATTGCATCAGTAGCATGGGATCTTCTTAGTGTTTGGGTAATTGCCAGGTTCTTGTGGCCTGGTTTGGCCTCTGTTGGAAACAGGATGCTGGGCTTGATGGACCCTTGGTCTGATGTTCTGGGCCAGGAGTTCCTCCTTCATCGGCAGAGCTACCCCAGACCTGTCCTGTTGACCTCACGGCCAGACGGGTATTCAGCCGACGCTCCACAAATCTACAGGAGATCAGTTTGCGTGCATTAGGGACCCAGTATATATGCAAACTGATCTCCTGCGTATTCATGACGGGGATCCTGAACATGCAAACTGGCCCTGGGGGTCACCAGGACAGCTTCAGGAAAGCCCAGCAGCGGTGCAGAGAGCCCTGGACGGTGATGATCCAGTGCCTCCATCCCTTTCCTGCCTCTCTGCGTCCCCGGCTTGTGTTTCCGCAGCGCTGGCTCGCTCGCTTGCAGCCGCTCGCTCAGCCCTGCGGCTCGGCGAGGCCTCCAGGCAAGTTCCGACACGCTGGGTCCTGATTTCCCGGGAGGGGGCGAGCCGCACGCAGAGCGAAGCAGCTCCGAGGGGGCGAGCAGGGGCCTGGCTGGGATTCCATGGGCTCGGCGTTTGCTGATTTCTCCTTCTTTTCTCTCCTATTTCTCGTGCAGACGGTGATCTGCCCCCATCAGGCGAGGCGCGACCTTGTGATCCCGCTCCCGAAGGACTGCACCCACCTGAAAGTGAGCAGACCCTGGACTCACATCGCCGCCATGGAAGCCAAGCTGTAGGTACCCCCCCCCCCCCCCCCCCAGCTGCTAATGAACACCGGGGCAGAAAATGAATGAAGCGGGCTTACAAAAACATCGAGACCTCCAGCCGGCGGCGCGTGGCAAACGTGCCGGAGCCAGGGCGCTGCGAGCTTGTTAACTCGCTCGTCGGTTACAGAGGAAGCTCTCCCGTCTGCCCCTTCCTGCACGCTGCAGGGCCGCAGGCTGGGCGGGGGCCGGAGGGGGTAAGAAGGATCTTGCAGGGCAGCTGGGTGAATGCTGTTGATCGGTGACTGAGCTGCCACCACCGTGCCCGGGGCCTGCGCTGGCTTCCTGGCTCAGGGGAGGCCACACTCACAGCCCGGGCCGAGGAGGGAGTCGGTCGTTGTGCAACGGCGACCCCTGGTGGCTGGAGGGAGCTGCGGTTTCTGGCCCTGGCCGAATAGGCTGTTGCTGCAGTAGCTGGGGGCAGTTGTGGTGGGGGGAGGGGAGGGGGGGTTATAAAACAGGGGTATTTGCAAATTGAGGTTCATGGTACCTTAGTCCAGGGCTGCTCAAACCAATCCTCAACCTCAGCACCCCCCCCCCCCCCCCCCCCCGGCCCAGTCCCGTTTTCAGGATTTCCCTACTGAATATCCATGAGAACTATTTGCATACCCGGCAGGTAGTGCATGCAAATACATTTCATGAATATTCATTAGAAATATTCTAATGGATCCAAGGACAGGTTTGAGCGCTCGCACCGTAGTCCAAACGAGGCTGAATGCACTGAAAGCCCAAAAAAAAAAAAAAGTTAATGCCTGAAGCCAATGGTGTCTCTTATTATATAAGAGAGTCACCGTGCC
Organism: Rhinatrema bivittatum; assembly: GCF_901001135.1. Lineage (NCBI taxonomy): Eukaryota > Metazoa > Chordata > Amphibia > Gymnophiona > Rhinatrematidae > Rhinatrema > Rhinatrema bivittatum. The sequence continues at coordinate 303,413,188 of NC_042621.1, forward strand.
AGCGTTTGGCCACTGAGATAGGGGTGACTTAGGCAAGCAGCTCTGATAGCGCAACATGTGCGTGGTGGCGCTCGTCATGCGGCGCTCCTGGGGGCCCCTGCGTCTCCTCTTCCAGATCCTGAAATTGTAAAAGGAAATAGCAGGGGACAGCGGGTAAGCGAAAGCCCTGCCCAGGAGCAGGTCCATGCTGACCGGGGCAGAACTGAAGGCTGGTCCAGGGCAGGCTCCGGGCGACGCAGACACACGGGCCCCGGGTCCTGACCTCCAGGGGCCGGCGGTGGGATCGCAGTGGGCTGTGACTCCCACCTCGCTGAGCAGCTTTGATCGCCATCTCCGTCTTTAAATCCGAGGTCACTGCCCGGAGATTACTTAGGCTAAGCTCAAACTAGGGCGAAACCCAAAATCTGCCGGGGTAGCTAAGAGGGGGCGAGCGAGTCTGAGCGCTGAGGTGGCCTCCTGCTCCCTGGGCACAGAGAGGATGTGTAATCTGCTTGCCCCCTGACCCCTACCTCTCCGGGGCAGCAGGAGATGCGCTTTAATGGACTCCAATAGACCCCACTCGGGGATGCTGTTTACCCTCCGCAGCTCAGCTCCCGCTGCCGGAGTGAGATCCGTGCTAAGTCGCCCTTCTGCCCTCTCGGCTTCCGCCAGGGTTTTGCCACCTCACCCAGGCCAACAGTGCTCAGCTGATCCCGGCCTGGCTTTGCCCCACAGCACCCGGCGGGGGTGGGGGCAGATCTACAAGCCCATGCTTGTAGATCTGCCCCCACCCCCGTGGGTGCTAACCTTATTCAGTATTCTTTTGCATTCTTTTGGATCTTTCCGCTGCATTTGATACGGTAAAACACTCTACTCTAATAGACCAACTAGCCAACATAGGGATCAAAGGCACAGCCCTTAGATGGTTCCATTCCTTCTTAAGCAACAGATACTACAAAGTAAGGATAAACAACAAAGAATCGCACCCAATCCTGACAGAGCAAGGAGTCCCACAAGGATCATCACTTTCACCCACCCTCTTCAATATCTACCTCCTCCCTCTCTGCCATCTACTCTCAAACCTTAAGCTTACCCATTACCTCTATGCAGACGACATACAAATCCTCCTTTCGATCACAGAATCCCTTCAAAAAACCATCACGTACTGGAACGAATGCCTACAGCCCATCAAAAACCTACTCTCAAGCCTTAACTTAGTATTAAATGCTAATAAAACCGAAATGCTCATTGTCTCCTAGGATCCACGCACAATCTCTTCCAGCCTTTCTCTACCTAACACAAACAACTCATTCTCATCTGACGTCAGAGACCTTGGAGCATGGCTTGATAATCATCTAAACCTAAAAAAGTTCATAAACAATACCACAAAGGACTGCTTTTACAAACTGCAAGTCCTTAAAAAACTTAAACCCCTCCTTCACTTCTCCGACTTCAGGCTAGTACTGCAATCCATCATTCTTTCCAAGCTCGACTACTGCAACTCCCTGCTACTAGGTATTCCCGCCAACACTATCAAGCCATTACAGATGGTTCAGAATTCAGCGGCTAGAATTCTAACTAGCACTAACAAAAAAGACCATATCACCCCAATCCTTCGGAGCTTACATTGGCTCCCCATTAAACAAAGGATACTCTATAAGGTACTCACTATCATCCACAAAGTGACAAACAATCTAGCCCCCATCACATTAAGCTCTCAACTCCAACCGCACACTTCCTCCAGACCAATCAGAAGCGCATACAGAGGAACACTGCATGCTCCGCAAATAAAATCATCATTGAGCAAACGTGCGCTATCTTCAGCAGGCCCACACCAGTGGAACACGCTTCCCCCAGATCTTAGACTAGAACCCAGTCACCAAGAATTCAAAAAAAGACTGAAAACTTTTCTCTTCCAACAAGCTTTCCCTGACTCTTAATCTTACTGTGACTGACAGACTTCCATCCCTTAACTATGGACACTGTATAAAGTACTACTTTTAAGAATCTGCAACTGGACAATTATCTGTGAGCTCAAAAATTCACTTAAAAAAAAAAAAATTCACTTTATTTCATATATATATTAGGCATTGCCTATATTTATATTTATTGCTACGTTAAATAGTTATACTTCTTATATAAAATATTATATTTCTTTATTTATTTCCAGTTAAACTATTATCACTTTATTTAGTATTATGTTAAATTGTCAACCAGTTATACTGTTCCATATGTTATACGGTTCCATGTAAAGCTCCGCTATCTGTTGAGCAGTTCTTCGTTTTATGTAAACCGGAGTGATTTGTAGTCCCTACTAGAACTTCGGTATATAAAACTTAAAAATAAATAAATAAAAATAAATGCGTGCCGTGCGGCTGAGCCTGGCCCCGACGGCCTGGAGCCAGTCCAGCGGGATCCTGCCCGTACCACCAGCCTTCCTGCTCAATCCGCGCCCAAGGACCGCCCCCTGCCTCCCTCCCCAGCACCCACAAGTCCTGCCTGGGACTGGAACTCGGCTTTTCCAGACGCCAGCATCCGGCACCGCCTCGCAAGCCATCCAGCTGGGCTTCTGGTGCCTCCGACGCCCCAGCTCCCTGTGCCCAAGTCCTAATCCCAGCTCCGCGCGGGCTCTCGGCGGGGACGATGCAATAAGCCGCGCTGAGCCTGCTGAAAGGTTGCACTCACGTTTTATCATGGGGTTTTTCAGTGCTAACCTTATTCAGTATGTAGCATGGGTTTTAGCGCTGAACCCCCGGCTTAGTGTGGATGCAAGCAGATCCCCTGTAACAGAAGGCTTTATCTGTTCCCCAGCCGTGCAGGGAGGGGCGTTGGAGAGCAGAAGGAGTGAAGCTGGAAATGTAACCCCAGGGTCAGAGCAGCAGTGACACTCAGCTCCCATTTCTGGTGGCCCTGTTATATTATTGCTGTGCCCTGTGTGCTAGTGTCCAGCTGCTTCTGTCAGACTGGACACAGCCGTAGAATAAGTTTACTCCACCTGGGACCCAGGGGTTTAATTTCCAGTGTAAGCTCTCGAGGCGGGCACCTACAGCGGATCAGGACCCCGGCACTGCACATCCTGACCCTGGCGCACCCCAGGGAGCTTACACTCTGTTCAGGTAGCTGTGAGTGCCCACCCCAGGGAGCTTACACTCTGTTCAGGTAACTGTGAGTGCACACCCCAGCGAGCTTACACTCTGTTCAGGTAGCTGTGAATGCCCACCCCAGGGAGCTTACACTCTGCTCAGGTAGCCGTGAGTGCCCACCCCAGGGAGCTTACACTCTGCTCAGGTAGCCGTGAGTGCCCGCCCCAGGGAGCTTACACTCTGTTCAGGTAGCTGTGAGTGCCCACCCCAGGGAGCTTACACTCTGCTCAGGTAGCCGTGAGTGCCCGCCCCAGGGAGCTTACACTCTGTTCAGGTAGCTGTAGGTGCCCACCCCAGGGAGCTTACACTCTGCTCAGGTAGCCATGAGTGCCCGCCCCAGGGAGCTTACACTCTGTTCAGGTAGCTGTGAGTGCCCGCCCCAGGGAGCTTACACTCTGTTCAGGTAGCTGTAGGTGCCCGCCCCAGGGAGCTTACACTCTGTTCAGGTAGCTGTGAGTGCCCGCCCCAGGGAGCTTACACTCTGCTCAGGTAGCCGTGAGTGCCCGCCCCAGGGAGCTTACACTCTGTTCAGGTAGCTGTAGGTGCCCGCCCCAGGGAGCTTACACTCTGCTCAGGTAGCTGTGAGTGCCCGCCCCAGGGAGCTTACACTCTGTTCAGAGTGCCCACCCCAGGGAGCTTACACTCTGTTCAGGTAGCTGTAGGTGCCCGCCCCAGGGAGCTAACACTCTGTTCAGGTAGCTGTGAGTGCCCACTCCAGAGGGCAAATTCTTTTATCCAAGTCCATTTTGGCAATGAATTGCAAGTGAAATGAAAGGGTAAGCTCTCAGGGGTGGGCACCTACAGTTGAATGGTGCACAAGCTCTCTGGAAAAGCCAACCAGCCTGTAGGGATGCACAGCACCAGCTATAGGTGCCCGCCCTAGAGAGCTTACCCTTTCATTTCCCTTGGCAGGCCTTGCCCAAATGGCCTCGCATGTGAGATTCTGCCCACGTCGGGATGCCCGGTGCCAACCTTGCATTCAAGGCCATTTTTGTCAAACTCCTTCCAACTTCAAGCACTTGCCCCCTTACTTTGCTGCATTCGTGCAGATTTTTCAGGTCAACTCGCGTTTTAGCGCACTTTTCTCATTCAGCGCGCTCATTTAATGTTCTCCTGTTGGATTTGCATCCCGTTAGCTTACTGCATGTTGCAGGAACCCCCGTTTCAATCACGGCTTAAGTAAAACATGCACCAAAAACATCGGACTTCAGTTTCAGCGCGGGTTTTATTCCATCGACCCCAGGGTGAGTTCCAGGTTCCTTCCACCCCCGAGGTGGCTGCATGTTGGCATCTTTCTCAGCTGGGAGGGACTTTGGACCAGGAGCCTGAGCTGAGAAAAGTCCCCCGCCCTGAAGGGCAGATACGGGGGCTGAAATCTGGCAGGAGATCTGGAGAAGAAACGCACGCCCCCCGCTTCCAGAGAAAAGGGGCAGTTCTCCCGTCACGCCGCACACGCGTGAGCAGGTCTCCCTTACGATCGCAGGCTGTTCGGAGCTAAAGCCTGGCGCGGCAGTCCTGTCTCAATGAATAATTCCCGTAATCCCTGCGTCAGATGACTGCGCCCGTCCTGTTCCTGCGCAGCTCCTCGGTCCTCGGGCTCTGCTCTGAAAGCTCCCGCAATCCTTCCTAATGATGCAAACCACGGGCTCACTTGCCTTCCAGTGACCAGCTGGCCACCGGTCCCAGGGCAGTGCCCGACACCCCCCCCCTGCTACGACGAATTCCCTCCCTGGGACCCTGCCCCTGTGGTTGGCAGTCCACTTCATGCAGAGAAAGCCAAGGGCGTTGTGCCAGCAAGGCCAGTACCAGGGCATCCATGGGATCTAACACTACTTACCGTTTCGGTAGACTTGGGGCATAGATCAGACACTCGTGCACACAACAAAAAGAAAAAAAAAATAGTGAGTGACAGGGGCAGGCCCCCGCTCTAGACAAATGGAGCCTGGGGTGAAAATCAGAGGACGCTTCCCGCCCCCACCTGATCCCCATGCCCCTGACTCCTTGGCATGGAATAGCAGGGGTGGGGATGCATGCAAGCTTTCCTAACAAGTGAGAGGCAGGGAAGGTGTCCCCCTCCCCCCACCCACCCCTCTCCAGCAACTTCTCTCCTCTTACCCCCCCCCCATTCAAACAGCCTCTCTGCCTCTGAGGCCCCCCCATTCCCAGCATCTTCTCCCCTCTCTTCCTCAGCATCGGCCTCCTGCCTTGTCTTCCTTCCTCCCTCCCAGCACCCGCCTTGCTACCACCACCGAATTCGTTTTTAGTGGCAGAGCTGCTGCCACCATTTGTTTCAGTTTGTGCCAGCTCTGTTAACACCGCTCAGAACTCAGGAGGGCGCAGCTTTCTGCGCGCTGACCTGGCAATACAGGAAGTGCCCCTATTCCCAGCATCCTCCCCCCTCTCGTCCTCATCCCCAGCATCGGCCTCCTGCCTTGTCTTCCTTCCTCCCTCCCAGCACCCGCCTTGCTACCACCACAGAATTCGTTTTTAGTGGCAGAGCTGCTGCCACCATTCGTTTCAGTTTGTGCCAGCTCTGTTAACACCGCTCAGAACTCAGGAGGGCGCAGCGTTCTGCGCGCTGACCTGGCAATACAGGAGGTGCCCGTCCACACACCTTTTGAAGCTGCTCACGGGGCCAGCACTGGCAGGAAGGGACAGTGCCAGTAGTGGCGCCGGGTCTAGGTCCGCGGAGCCCGAAGCGTGGCAAGCGTGGCTGCTAAAGGAACTCTGCTCAGCTGCGTAGCGTTGGTGGTAGTGACCCAGCCGACCGCCCTGCTGGCCTCACACAAAGGCAGGCCCCGGATAGAGGGGCACCGGAAACCCGGGAATTCAGGTCTGGCACTTCCGCTAGGCAAACTAAATGGGTGCCTAGAAGAGCGCACCTTTGGGAAGTGTCAGAACCGGGCAAGGAGGCCAGGCCCAGCAGTGGAGCCCCAGCGGCTGAAGGGCACAGGAGCTGCCACGGACTCTGCCCATTAGTAGCCAAGTCTCTCTCAAGGGTAGCCTAGGGTGACTAATACCCTGCAGGGCAGGCCTTAACCCCAAATGTGCAGAAATCCTATGAAGGAACAAGAAGTGAGGTACAGGGTATAGTAAAAAAACAGCCCAAGGCTAAGGTATTTATTTATGCGTTTCAAATCATGTGCAGACACTTCATGGTGCAGTCAATCAAAGCGACGATCAGCAAAGCAGAACAAACTCATTCGCAGTATCCTTGGACCATTAAAGCATCTTCTATTTATCCTTGGATCATTTCCATCCTGTGCCGTATTTTGGAGGTGTCCCGTGTGAATGGCAACGTTTTTAAGGACAAGAAGGATCCCTTCTCCCTGGAGATAGCTAGGGCTGGGGATCTCTGACCTTCTCTCGGCCTGCGGGGAGGGCAAAATCTCTGACCTCTCTCTCTCTCTGGGTCTGCGGGGTGCAGGGAGGGCTCTGATCTCTGGGTCTGCGGGGAGCAGGGGTCTTTGATCTCTCTCTCTCTCTCTGCGGGGTGCAGGGAGGGCTCTGATCTCTCTCTCTCTGCGGGGTGCAGGGGGACTCTGATCTCGACCTCTGGGTCTGTGGGGTGCAGGGAGGGCTCTGATCTCGATCTCTGGGGTGCAGGGGGGCTGTGATCTCTCTCTCTTTCTGGGTCTGCGAAGTCCAGGGAGGGCTCTGATCTCTCTCTCTCTGCGGGGTGCAGGGAGGGCTCTGATCTCGATCTCTGGGTCTGCGGGGTGCAGGGAGGGCTCTGATCTCTCGATCTCTGGGTGTGCGGGCTGCAGGGGGCTCTGATCTCAATCTCTGAGTTTGCGGGGTGCAGGGGGGGGCTCGATCTCGATCTCTGGGTCTGCGGGGGCTCGAACTCTGGGTTTGCGGAGTGCAGGGGGCTCTGATCTCGATCTCTGGGTCTGCGGGGGCTCTGATTTCGATCTCTGGCTCTGCGGGGTGCAGGGGGCTCTGATCTCGATCTCTGGGTCTGCGGGGGCTCTGATTTCGATCTCTGGCTCTGCGGGGTGCAGGGGGCTCTGATCTCGATCTCTGGGTCTGCGGGGGCTCTGATTTCGATCTCTGGCTCTGCGGGGTGCAGGGGGGCTCCCTGGCATCCCTCAGCCGCACCGGGGGATGGGATCGCGGGGCGCAGGTGAGGCAGGAGAGCAGCGCTCTTGGTGCAGGTGCTGGCAGCAGCCGCCTGCAAGCTTCCGAGACCCCGGGACGGGGCGTCCCGGGAGAGGAGGAGTTAATTAAATTACCTTCTGGTTGGCAGCAATCTTCTCCCAGGCTTGGCAGGTAATCGCCGGCGAGCCCGGGCTTGCCCGCGCTGCGAGCCGCGTCTTGCAGAGCGGAAGATGAATTCTCCCGGCGGCGCTGCAGAGCCTCGGCGCCCGGGCCCGCCTCGAGTCCTCGCCGCCTGATTGGCTGGGCCGGACCAATGGCGAGGCGCGCTCCGGGCTGCGGGAGGCGGAGCCACGCGAGCCCTCCTCGCTGAGAGGGGACCGAGCCCGGGACTTTCACCGTTAGTTGCTGAGTTCCGGTGGGAGGAGCCCTGGCTATTGGACCCTCGGCACGGGTCGCGCTTTCGGCACCTAGGCCCATAAAACCAGCACTGTGGGCAGAGAGGGGGCCTCCCCCGCCCTTAGCGCCGCGAGGCTTCGATCCTTTGTTTCCCCCATTGTGACGTCAGCCGTCCTGCCATTCATGCCGCTGAAGCGTATTGTGACGTCACCAAGCACAATGAAAGCGGCCCTGACATAGCCTAGAGCCAGTTGTGAGGTCATCTGGCAGCCCCGTCACACGATGCAACTGATCTCACGACCTTAATGCTCATTAGGGGCTCCAGATAAGGTTCTCCGTTCTGCAAACTTTGACACTGCAGCCATTCTGCTGCTTCTCCTTTTCTTTTTTTTCTCCTTCAACAGATTGCCACTTTTTAAACGGTATTTGATTCCATTTCTTTTTCTTCCTTCCAGCGGTGGCTGGTGTTGAGGTGCAGTCCTATCACCAAAATACCTCTCCCTCTTGGAAGAGAGCAGCCTGCACTCTTGTCTCTGTCTTCGTTGTAGAAGCCACACTGAGGAGAGCTGCAGGAGTCATTTTGGGCACAGCTGCTGGGGGATGGAGAGGAGGGACAATCCCTTGGCACTTCATCCTATAGCAACCTCCCTGTCGCCAGCACCTCCGGTGTGACTAGTTCAGTCCTGTGTGTAAGCTGCAGCATAGGAGGAAGGGAACCATCTGGGAGCAGCAGGATCCAAGCTACTGCTGAGGTCCAGGAAAAAACAGGATAGAGCTGCCACTGCCACTGAGAGGTGCAATTAGCTGAGAGGTGCCACTGCAGAGGGGAGTGGGAGAGGGAGGAGATGGGGGCAGACCTCAGTCTATAGGGGCCACCACCGCCTCCAAGAACAATGCCAGAGAGCTCAGGCCCTGGGCCAGGAATGGTTATGGAACTTACATCCCAGTGCATTGTGGTTGCTGTAGTCGTGCACCTTTCCTTTCAAAAACTGTATAATTTACAGGAGGTGTCTCAGGGGGGGGAGAAGCAGACACTGGCTCATTTGGTAGCTCTGTGGTGTTTAGGTGCATATTGAATCCCCTCACCCCCATCTGAAAATCCTGTGCCCCTTCACTCACAGCAGGGAAGAAACAGCATTTTCAGCAGACCTGTCTTTAAAAAGCGCTTATATCTGCTTACACCAACTTACGGAGCCTGAAGAAGGGCGTTCGACATTTGAAGGCACCATGCCCTGAAACAGTCTGCCTGCCTCATTGTTCAAACAATAAAAGTGAAAGAAAAAAACACCACAGCCTTCCCCCGCCCCCTTTAAATCCAGGGGCTGCTAAGGCTGGGAATCCTGGATTTACCTTGCTCACTGCTGCCCCGTTTGCTACACTGAGACAATGCAGTCCAGGCTCCTGCAGAGCAGTCACCTCCAGGTCAGCCGACCCCTTGGGTGGAGTAAAAACCCAAAGCCAGTTAGGAAGTGCAGGTCATTTTGGCTTACAGCCTGGTCCTGATGATTACTGTTTAAGCATTTACTCGCTATGTAACATTAATCAAACACAGTGACTCCTTAATGCCGCCCGGAGAGCGTCCTGCATGACAGAGTAGCTAGGCCCAGCACCCTCGGGCGAGGGGAGAGGTTGGCGAGACTGATTCTGCACCTTGGCAGTGGGGTTATCTCCTCCCCCATCCCCTGCCATGTCAGCTCGCCTGCTTCAAGATTGGGCCTCACCCAAGTCAACCCAAAGCAGCCAATCCAGTCCTGCCTTTGTCCACATTGCCCGCATAGAATTCTGGTTCTCGGTTCCCTAAGAAAATGGGACAAAACCAGGAGCGGATCAGCCAGGTCGGGTTGGGTGGCAGCCCTGTTGGTTTGCTTTCTATGCCTTAAGAGAAAGCATGTTAATTCCTTATCAGGCTGCCCTCCAGCTTTCACATACGTGACAGCAGGAACAGGTGCCGTCCTCGAGTTACACACATGATATCAATTCACTTATTGTGACTGGCTCTCGCCCTCCTGCAGGACAGTCTCTGGGAATAGCCTTGTAAGTGACCTGCATCCGTGAGGTGCGTTCACATGCTGTGCTCTCTTTCACACTCCAGGATGAGAAGCAGGGATGGGCCCCTTCCCGCCCACGTCCCGAGAAGGGCCACAGGCACCGCACCTCCGGAGCCCGCCGACACAGGGGACCGCGGCACGCCTCCACGACTGGCCCCAGGAGCAGGTGGGAGCCCCCCCTGGCGGGCGGAGAGCAGCTGGCAGCTCACCCCGGTGAGTAAATCACTGTCACGTTGCGAGAAGGAGCGAACGGATATTGCAGTGATTGGGTTTAGCAGGCAGCAGATAATTACAGGGAGCAGCTGGGCTTTCAGACTGCAGAGGAGCTGCCCCGGGCACTCTTAGGGTTACAGATGGCTGGCCTAGAAGAGGCAGGCTGGAGCTTTCGTGACCCTGCCCGCCGGGGTCACTGGCAGTAGGTGACAGGGAATCGCCTGTACAGGGGCCCTGTCTGGCCGGAAGTGCAGCTGCTCTCGTGAGCTGCATGTGCAGGAATGACTCTGAGGCCTCCTTTCATGCCGACGTGGTCTTTACAGGTGGAGCTGGGTGATGTGCGATGAGGACCGTACGATGCTTTACTTCCCTCCCGGGGACTGGATGTTACTGAGAATGCACTGACCCTGCAGTCGCTTTCTAACTGCACAATTCGGCTCTTTCTGTCATGGTATTATTATTACCCTGCTAGAGGTGCAGAGCATACACACAAACACACACACACACACACACACACACACACAGCTCTGGATTGTAGATTTAATGGCTCGCCTTTCCAGATCTGAGCTCAAGGTGAATTACCGTCTGGTACAGCAGGTAGGCTCCAGCCCCAAAGGACTTGTACGTAAGGCAGGACACTTGCCCAGGACCCCCTCTCAAAAAAGATAAAGCAGAACAAGAAAAGGCTTAGAGAAGGGCGACCAAAATGATAAGGGGAATGGAACAGCTCCCCTATGAGGAAAGACTAAAGAGGTTAGGGCTGTTCAGCCTGGAGAAGAGATGGCTGAGGGGGGAAGTGATAGAGGTCTTAGAAATCATGAGTGGGGTGGATATATTTACCCTTTCTAATTAGTCCTAGGACTGGGGGACGCTCCCTGAAACTACCTGGGAGCAGACTGTATTTTTTTCTCCCAGTAGGCTGTGGAATGGGGACAAATCCCTGGAGTGTGAGTGCATAAAATGATTATTCTTCAGGTGGAGCCGGGGAGGGCCATCGCTAATTCCTGGGGGGGGAGCTGGGAGGAATCGGATTTAGTGTTTGGGAATCTCTCGGCGCTGCTTCAGGGACGCTCGGATGCTCAGTGCTCTGGCCCCAGCACGGCACAGGCTTACGTCCTCGCCTCCTGCCCTGTCCTTATTACAGAGGGCTCAGAAGGAAAGCTTGGTCCTTTCACAGACGGCACTGAGATCTGCGGCAGGGGGCAGACGCAGAGACGCGAGGAAGCTGGAGGAGCGGTCGAAGCTTTGGCAGCTAAGACTCGGTGTCAAAAAAGAAAAAATAGCAAATATGGTGAAACAGGGGCACGAGATCTGTTAGCGCTAGAAGGAAGTGCAAAAGTGGCGCCGTGAGACTCAGAGGTGAAGGGGAGGAATATGGGGAGCCTGATGAGGAAAAAGCAAAATCGCTTAACAAATCACAATAAAATTAAAAGGTCAGATGCAAGATGATAAATTCTTTGCACGGTTATTAAAATGCCATTTATTTCACGAGGCTTTCACATCTGTATGAATTTTATAGCTGTTTTAGTGTGTGTGTGTATGTGTGTGTGTGTGTGAGTCTGTGTGTGAGTCTGTGTGTGTGTGTGAGTCTGTGTGTGTGTGTGTGTGTGAATTGTAGACATTTTTATACTTTTATATCATGTTTATGATATTTATTATCAATGTGCACTAAACTACCCAGAAGAACAAGCTCTGAAAATGGACAGTTTATAAATGAATCTAAATAAATACAAGAAAAATCTTTCTGTTTAGGGTTCACTGTGGAAGGGCCTGGAGCAGGGCCACATAATGAGATTGGAAGTGAGGTAAACCTCAGTCGATTTTCAGAACAGTGGATGTGCGAGGAGCTAATTAAACTTAAAGTAGATAAAGCAAATGGGTCAGATGGGATGATCTGTAGGGGATGGGGGTGAGGGACTGATGAGCAGGGACTGAGAGAGAGACCTGATGGTCTGAAGGGAGTGAAGCAGCAGTGACAAGGTGGGTGCAGGGCTGCGGAGAGAGGGGCCTAACTAGTGGGAAGGAGGTGATAATGGCCCTGCACAGGTCACCGGTGAGGCCTCACCTGGAGTACTCTGATCACTCCTGGAGGCCACAACTCAAAAAGGATAGGGAGAGGGTAGAAACGATCCAGCGAAAAGCAATTATTTAGGCGTTTCATATATACCATCGTTCCAAAAGAAGATCACAAGGGTCTACAAAATCAGCATTCGTATTCTGGGTCAACGATCACATACTGTGTCAACATTCATATTCTAGGTCAACACCACAGCTAACAGATAATCTGGTTCATACTCTTACTTGCAAATACAAAATCTAATTCTCCTAACAATGCACTTCACATCATTCATTGCTTATTGCTCGCTCCACTAACATCATCTCTGGTTCTGACATAGAAGTTATCAGCCTGTTGGTATTTCACGTTAAATCGTAAGCATTTCTGAAGAGCCACGTTCTCAGTTCCCGCTTGAAACGTTTTCCTTCTGTTATCTGGCGTAACGACTCTGGGAGAGAGCTCCGCAGCTTGGGGCCGGCTGTGGGAAACGTTCGCTCTCTTATGTGCGTTAGGTGTGTGCTCTGAGTAGAAGGCACCATTAGAAGTCCTTTGTTTTGTGATCTGAGGGCTCTCTGTGGGGTGAGTGTTGAATTGTCGCTCCTAATAAGCAGGGGTTAATATTGTTGATGCTATTGAAAATTAGAGTTAATACTTTGTAATGAATGCTGGATTGTACAGGAAGCCAATGCAGAGCAATCAGCGAGGGGAGGAAGTGGTTACATTTCCCTGTCCCCAGTAAGCGTCTTAAGTGCTACCCCGGAGGTGAGAACTGAGAGTTAGCAGGGGCGTTGCCCAATCCGAAGGCCATACCTAGGTACTGGTAGTGCCCTTCCTCGGCATTAAAAGCTGCCTTCCATTCATCGCCTTCTCTTATGCGTCCCATGGAGGTCAAGCTTCGTGACCTGAGGAGCCTAAGGCTTCTCTAAGGTGGTCAAAGATTTCTGTGATAAGAGGTGGAAAGTACCGGTCCTTCTTGAGCCCTCTATAATCAATGCAGGGGTGGAGCAAACTGTCCTTTCTTCCCCCCGCCAAAGAAGAACCTGGCCCCGGCAGGAGAAGGAGACGGACGAACGAACCCTCTCTCTAGATTCTCTTTGATGCTCTTTGACACTGCCTCGGTTTCTGGAGTGGAAAGAGGGTAAACGCTATCCCTGGGGGTATTTCCCCTGGGAAGCAGATCAACGAGGCCGTCATTGGAGCAACGCAGGGGAAGCGTTTCCACAGGTTTACTGAAGACATCTGCATGGGTAGCGTATCGTGGTGGCAAACCGGGCAATCCCGAAGTTACAACTCAGGCAAGAGACAAGATAGGCTGGGCCTTGGGGAAGGCACGGGCAATTTGTAAGCTTCCTCAAACGATGCTGCACGAGCCAAGGTAGACTTAGAATAACTGCTTTGACAGCTTTGGGCAGAGCATATAGGCAAATCTGCTCGCTGTGGAACAGGTCCGCCTGCATCGAAAGTGATGCCGTGTCCACTGTCGTGCGTCCTGGCAAGGGATCCCCATCAACGGAAAATATATTGAGTGCAGTATCCAGCGGGATGATGGCGTGCCAGGGACTGGCACCCGGGTCCAGAAAGGCTCTATGTATCAGTCAGGATTTTCCCTATGGAAAGGCAAATTGGTACCAGGATTTGAGGAGAGGAACGTGGTCGACCTAGGATGTCCTCACCAACCAACCCTGGGGCCTGGAGTTTCCTGGCTTGATGGGACACAGAGTAGCGAAGTGCCCTTGGGCGGCACAATACAAGCACAGGTTGAGGCGTCTCTGTCTCTGCTTTTCCTCTGAAGATAACTTAAGGTGGTCCACTTGCATGGACTCCTCCTGCGAGTTTCCAGGATCCGGAGGCGGCACGGCAGCCACCGGGCGCTGAAAGCTGGGAGCCAGGCAAATGGGGCGTCAAGTCAAGCCCCTCTCCTGGAAACATAGATCCAAGTGGATTGCGAGGCTGATCAGCCCTTCCAATGTGGCAGGCAAATCTTGGCCGGCCAACTCGTCCTTGGTGCGTTTGGACAGCCTTTCCCTGAAAATGGCAGTCAAACTGTGCTCATCCCATTAAGAACATAAGAAAATGCCATACTGGGTCAGACCAAGGGTCCATCAAGCCCAGCATCCTGTTTCCAACAGAGGCCAATCCAGGCCATAAGAACCTGGCAATTACCCAAACACCAAGAAGATCCCCTGCTACTGATGCAATTAATGGCAGTGGCTATTCCCTAAGTAAACTTGATTAATAGCAGTTAATGGACTTTTCCTCCAAGAACTTATCCAATCCTTTTTTAAACCCAGCTACACTAACTGCACTAACCACATCCTCTGGCAACAAATTCCAGAGCTTTATTGGAGCTCCGATGCCAGCGTGCGCAAGTGGACTGCGTAGTTTTCTACTGACTGGGAGCCTCGCCATATCTGGAGCAATTCTGTTGCCATGGAAGATGTAGGGCCGGGCTCATCAAAGAGCATAAGGAACTCCCTCAAGAAGCTGCCCAGATTTCCTAGAAGCGGGTCGTCCGTCTCAGAGGAGGGAAGCCCAGGCTAGAGTGGGGCCCTCCAACAGAGACAGGATAGATGTGATCTTGACTCAGTCTGATGGGAAGAGAGGCGCTTGTTACTCAAACTGCACCCGCACTGGTTCAGGAAGCTGCTCTGCTTCTTGGGGTCACCATCATAGCTCAGACAGGGAGGCAGATGGAACGTGGGAGTAGCCGGAATGGATACTGTGGGAAGCAGAGCTTCTGGACAAATACCCAAACCCTGAAGAGGGCTCACCATTGTATTCAGCTGATCCTGCTGCTGCTTCAACTGAAGCTCTAACCCAGAGATGGCGGAGGCCGGGATGAGTCTGCTGAGCTCATGGCCTCGGCAAATTGTGATGAGCCTTGTGAGCATGAGCCCTTAGTGCTGTAGTGTATTTGGCGTAGCCTAGTAGATGAACCTACTAACTCCATGCTGACAGCTGGCGAATGCGCCCTGAAGTGGGACAGACGAGCTTCGTCCGTACCAGCCACCTTCCCCACAGGTTGAGCCCTTAGGTTCTGCTGGCTGGTAGGACTTAGATGGATCTCGATGGTGGTCAGGCAAGTGAGAGTCCAGGTACAAGCCGGGGTCAGGGCAGGTGGCAGTCAAGGAATTACCAGAGACAGGCCAGAGGTCAGGGCAGGCAGCAGACATGGCAAGGTTAGAGTGCAAAGGAAAGGTCAGGTACAGACGGCAAGCAAGAGGATAGTCAATGTCCGAGGCTAACGTCAATACCAGAAGATCAAAATGAGCGTGGAATCAAGGAGTGATAAGGCAGTATCAGGCAGAGAAGGGCAAGGCTGGAACGCACGTAACAGGAACGCTGGACCAACATGTACTGCAGCCGTTGGAAGACCCATTGCTGAGGCAAATAGCTGAAGTATGTGGCTGGGTTTAAATACCCAGCCTTGAGACGTCACCAGGGAGCGCTGGCACTGAGGATTCCCGCCGCAGGACCTCCTTATTGGGTGCGTTGCCATGCGCTCACGCTTAAGGGAAGACTCCGGTGGAGGAGCCACGGCAGGAGTGGGAGGCGTCCTGGTGAGGGCGGCTGGTCGCAGGTCTATCCCTTGGCTGGCCAATGTAAGAAGGGGTGGAGGATGACTGGAGGGCCCTCCTGGAGGAGGTGGTGACGGGATTCAACAGGATGTGGGATAAACAGAGGATCCCTAGAGGTGAGAGGCTAGAAGGGAAGCACTGGGGTAACTTGGTAACCTTTCTGCGTGGAGGTAACCTGCACGGAGCGACAGTTTCAGTCCTGAACACCTTGCTGGGCAGATTGGATGGATCATTGCCCTTTATCTACCATCATTTACTGCGTTTCTGGGTAACGTAATTGGAAAAGCAGAACCACTTATTTCAAATTCGTAAACATTTGAAAGCCTTTCTGTTTGCCAAAGCATTTAGAGAGGATTTGTAATCCCATCGTTAGTCTAGTTTACTAGAGAATTTTGTATCGTTAGTCTATTTTGTATCGTTAGTCTATTTTGTATCGTTAGTCTAATTTCCTAGAGAATTTAGATTGGTTTTTAACCTTTTATATTTTGTTATTTTTATTGACTGTATATTTTTATTTCTTTACTTTGTTTACTATAATTAGAATTATTGAATTTTTGTTGTTGCATTTATGCCGTTTTCTCTCAGATATCTTAAATTGTTCTATAAATGGATGACTTTGCTGTAAGCCGCTTTAATGATGTTGATTGAATAGTGATATATCATCTAATATGTAATGATAACGATGATAAGAATAACTAAAAGTCCCTGGGCGTGGTGGGGGTCACCCCTGGGAGCTCCTCAGCACGGTGCAGCTGTTGCATCTAATCACCGGCACGGTGACCTTCCCAAACCATCACCTTCTGTTAAAAGTTGCATCAAGGGATGAATGCAGCGTAAACCACGCCAGGCCCAAGAGGGGGGAGGGAAGGGATCGGGCTGCGGGTTTTTGACAGTGAATTTGAATGCATTCTTTTGAATGTATTTATTTTAGCTGTATAGCTTTTGGAGATATCCGGTTAAGTTGCACGTTATCCAACCACACAAGGCCGGGTAACTGTAGACCTGCCAAATTTCAGAGATATCTGGCCAAGTTAGCAAGATAATTAAACCCTTTCCAGGAACGCCTCTTTTTTATTCAGCTAAATTATAGCCGGATAATGACTTATCCGACTATAATTTAGCTGGATAAGTGGCTGAATGTGCCCAGTTTGCCATTTAGATGGATAACTTGTGAGCTTTTGAGTATTGACCTGCTAGTAATTGTTTGGCCTGAGAAGAGGGGATTCTTTGTGGCCTGGGAGTGTAAGAACAGTCCAGAGATGGTGTGGTAACGTGATCTCTTCTGATGAAGGGGAGCTGTGTGCGCTCTTCACAGCTCACCTACGACCCCGTCCTTATTCATTTCACGTTAATACATACAAAGAAAAAGAAACCAATGTACAATGCACGTGTCAGCCATTACGCCCGGGAGCAATGGGGCTCGGAGCTCGTGTACTGGCAGGGTATGAAGAGGAGGAAGGAAAGAGAGAGAGAGAATGAGAAACAGAATACCTGGGAGAGAAGCAGGAGGAGAACGTAGCTCACGTAGCCCAGTCTCGCCGCCCGCTCACAGGATGGACCCTTTGCAGAAAGAGGTCCCCATGCTCTCATGGAGCTTGAATTTACGGTTTACCTGCTCAGACCAAGCTGCTGTTGCCATGGCTTTCGGTATTGTGGTGGTTTTCCACAATCGAGGAGCGATACACTTTCTGTTTTGTAAAGCGATAGAGATACGTCTGCTGTTGTGTCTCTCCATGGTGTGCATGTCAGACAAGTCAGGCGATGTGGCGAGTGGGTTTGCAGGAACTGTGCGTTATTCACCCTGCTGCTTTCTTCTGTCATCTCCAGTGCCACCTGCAATCATCACTTCTTAGTTTTTGGGTACTTGCCAGGTTCTTATGGCCTGGATTGGCCACTGTTGGAAACAGGATGCTGGGCTTGATGGACCCTTGGTCTGACCCAGTATGGCCTGTTCTTATGTTCTTTTAGGATCGCTTTGGTTCTGGCTTTCCTTACTGGACTTCCTGGGCTTGGAGGGGTGGTTTCCCACTGCTCTTCCCAGGGTCACTCCTTTCATTTTGTTTCCCATTGGGCCTTAAGCTTATCTTGGACCCCTTGGGGCTGTCTTGTATCCAGCAAACCCACTCGCCACATCGCCTGACTTGTCTGACATGCACACCACGGAGAGACACAACAGCAGACGTATCTCTATCGCTTTACAAAACACAATGTGTATCGTTCTTCAATTGTGGAAAACCACCACAATACCGAAAGTCGTGGCAACAGCAGCTTGGTCTGAGCAGGTCAACCGTAAATGGAAGGATACATTCAAGCTCCATGACACCTGGCCTGCCGGAGGTTACCGCTCTCATGATGAATGAATCCTGAAGTGGATAAATATTTACCTTTAAATCGCAGCGCAGGACGGGCCCCTATGCTGTTGACAATTCCAGAACTGGGCATTTGATAACCGGAAAATAGCGATGAGCACTAACGGGCCCGTTCCCACCATCTCCGTTATGCCATGTCGTAGTCCTCAACGTTTTCTGATTGTGCCCGCGCGTTTCTGTCGTCATTCCTTCTTTCTCTGCTATAAAAGTAATTGCACCTCCAGGAACGGGCTGTGCCCCGCTGGGACCATAAAAGAATGTGATTGTTTCTTCAGGGCAGGAACCCTGGCTAAGCTGGACAAGGTTTCAGTTCTGCATTGGGAAGGGTCCCGAGTGCCAAGGGTGTTGTGCAGCTCTGTGTGTCCCTGGGTGAGGGGTACACAACAGTAGAGTTTCACTGTGGGCAATCTGTGCCAGAGCAAAGCACTCCACACTCCACGGCAGATACGCAAATGAGTCACTCCTCAGCCTCATACTTAAGCCATTCAGTGTTCAGTTCTTTCTCTCAATCTGTGCAGAAGTGTCCCTCCCCGGGACCCGGAGTATCCCCACTTTCCGGGGAGGAAAGGAGTGAAGGCCCTGGGTGGGAGAGGCACCCTCCGACCCTGGATAAAAGTTGGCTCATACGGTCTCGGCACAGAGAATGTACACGTTTCTCTCTCTCTCTCTCCCGAGGGGCGCAGACTGCGTCAGTGTGTCCTCAGGGAAAATTCTCAAAGTTAGATCTCTGTCCTTGTTTTTTTTTCCTGGAACCGCAGCTCCTGATGTTCCAGTCGGGTAGGAAGGGGCACTCAATCACTTCCTCCTGAGCCTCCAGTCTCTTCCCTGGTAAAACAAATTACCGCCAGAGGCTCCTGGCATAGGGTCACTCTGTCCTCCATCCTCGCTGAGGTCTTCCCTAACCCATGCAGCCCCCAAAACAGGGTTCCCAGATCTCTGAGTCCAGGTGATGCACAGGGTTTCACCAGGCCTTCTACCAAGAAAACTGTAAAAAAAAAGTCCAAAATATACCCAGAGGGATTAACCCAACCAGCTAGTGAGTAGACTGGGTGAGGAAACCCCTCCTGACCCTGGTCAGGTTCCGCAGGCCGGGTTAGCCCATCTCCCCTGCCTGGGCTTGAAAAAGTACAAATCAGATGAAGCTCCTCAACTACCTCCTAACTTCACCAAGCCCATAAGGGACCTGCCCCCAGACTCCCTCTATGGAGCTGCTTAAAGACCCTCAGGGGGACGGCCATTCCAGACCCCTCAAAGGGAGGGGCTGCATCTGAATGGGACCCTCCCCCTTACTGAGCTGCACTGCTCCAGCCTGAAAACAGGACTCACCCAGGGCTTACTGGTAGCGCAACCATGGATAGGTAGCGTCACATAGATAGGTAGATAGATACATCTAGATTGAAGAATACACAATTTCTTACGATGGGATTGGCATTTGCAGTAATTCTTTGTGGTACAGCTGTGTACTGGAGAAAGAAGGAGTAGCATTTTCTATCAGGAACGCTCTTACCAACAGGCTAACTGCGCTACTAAAAATTCGATTGGACTGAATCTCATCTGTCAGAATACCTCTTACCAAGCAATGGCTTATTACTCTCCAGCAATGTTGCAATCAGATGAGAGTAAATAAGAGTTCTACTCTTGCTTTGAGCGTGCTCTCGGTACCGGTCCATTCTCTGGCAACTTTAATGCAAGAGCAGGTTGTGATTTACAACTTATGGGCAACCTTAGGCAAATTTGGAAATGCAGATGGAGAATGTTTGCTCAACCTTTTACCAATACTTATTTCTATCAGGCAGAGAGAGTTTTTGTTTACATGGAAGCATCTTGAGGCTACGTCCTTGTAAGGCAAAATGATTTGTAGGATCTTCTTAATAAGTGAGCGTTGCGTGGGCCTGAGTGCCCCCCAGATCCCTTCCAGTTCTCCTCATCCAGACGCAAGACTTGATATCGGGAAGCTGGAATCGATGGATATTCAGGATTAGTGAGGAGCTGCAGTTACTCAAACCTTATGGTCTGAAGGTGCCTCTGGGAAGGGCCAATAAGTCATGGAAAGATTCTCCAGCAAAACCAGAAACTCTGAGCTGAGCATCTTTCAAATAATCCATTTCAGTCTGAGAGAGAAAATAGAAAGCAGTCATGCATGATGAAACAGATTCATGTGATGGACAGCTGGAGGGAGGATACAGCAAAAGAACGATGCTTTGGCGTCTACGAAAGACTCACAGGGTCTTTACAATGCTCTAAGGGACGTTGATTTTCTCTCGCACCAGTCCATTTGCACCTATCAAGAATGTTGAAGGTGAACGGCTCTTTTTTCACAGACAAATGTGCATATTGTTAAATCTGAACCAGACTGGGAGAGTACTCAGATTTGTTGGCAGTGAGGTCAAAGCACCGAAGTGAGTGGGAGGAACAAGTGATGTTCTTGCTTATTGACGCTGCCCAGTTGGATAACTTTGGATCAATATCCCTTGCGTAGGCGTGGTTGGGTTTTGCTATAAGGCTTGGGTTTTCCCAGGATGAATGCATGTAGGATTTCCCAAAGATACTCCTGGTCAACTCCATCAAGGCTTTTTTTTTTGGCCGTCATCATTCACAAATGTTTTTCACCTTCCACGATAAAATCAGCAGACACCTAATGTTTTACTTTGATCTTCCTTTCACAACGTCTGCTTTTGGGTCTCCGAGCAGCACAGGAGTGGTTTCTAAGTCCCGAGGCCACAATTCTGGAATGCGTCTGCATTTCTGCATTGATTCTTACGTTTACAATGCGCTCGTCTTGGCACAGCCGGGACTTTGTAAAAGGTTAACTTGTTTCGTTGAGAGAGAATGTGCTTAAAATTCATGGCATAAGACGTGTGGCTTTTTGAAATAAATGTCTGATAATTAGGCTGTGAAAATGCCAAGTTAATCCATTTAAAGGTGTAAAGAATTGCGTCTAATGAACATTAGACTTGGAAACTTCGAACTCTTTTGCTGCATGAAAAGCAGTTCAATGAGATTAGCTTCTCATAGTCAGTTTTGAAGAACAGTTGGACGTGCCCCTGATCGGGCGCTCGTGCAGTGCACAGGGGGTCTGCAGACGCGTCTCTTTAATGTGGAAGAGGACGCGCGAGGCCGAGAGTCACTATAATGCAGCTAATTAGAAATGAGAGGATCGCGCCTGCTAGATGATAAGATGCGGTGCTCTCCTTGAACTTGTAATTATAGCTCTGTCTTGTTAATCTCCCGGTCTGGGCTTTCACTTTTACAGCACTGAATATATTTCCCCCGCTTATTGAGTTTATAGCCTGACATGCAGACGCGGGGCCAGGAGACTCATTATTAGATTGTATCACATCTTGACCGTCGATAATGTAATGGAATTCCGCGTCCACATCTCACGGCTTAAGAGGAAATTACAGATGGGGTGATGAGGTTTAATAGACATGAGGAAGTTGGGGAAAGAAGTCAGATCTTGAGTAGCAGAGAAGGAAAGGTCAGCAGCAACCCACAATGGGTCACTGCATCAGTACAGTGACCCACAGGAGAGGGAGAGAGAGGGGCTAAGGGGGATGGGCTGAAGATGAGTGACCAGTGAAGGGGAGGGTTGGGACTGAAACCACGGGATTTCAATTCTGCTGATACGGACTCTCTGACTTTCTGTAAACCACTGTCTCTCTGTGCCCTGTTTCTAATTCCCTCGTAGCCAGTTGCTGGATTTCCCTGGGCCTCGGTTCCAGTCTCAGCCCTGCCCCGACTCTGTGTGTGTGACTTGTAGATTTTCTCTCCCTTTCTAAGGCTCCTTGTGTCTGTGCTGTCTCCCTCTGTGAGTTTTCGGACCTCTTTCATCCTACACATTTTGTCTTTTGAGTTTCCCAAGTCTGTTCTTTTCTTTGGAAACAACAGTTAGATATTGCAGGTAAATACTGCAGATAAGATGGATTGATATTACGGATACTATAAATAGTACTGTATGTTAATTGATAGGTAAATAGGTGGATAGAAACTCCATCTATGGCACATACATACAGTAGATGTATACTGTAGATAGAGATGCCAGCTGTGGTACATATATATATATATATATATATATATACACATTAGCTGGGTGGATTGATACACCAACTGTAGTTCATAAATGTAGTAGATACAGTTGTATACAAAAGCTCAGGAAACACTAGTTTAACTGTATGTTTCAATGAATACCAAAGTGAACAGAAGCTGAACAACTTCTGCATGGTACAAAGTTAAACACTAAACAAAACTATAGTAGTACACTATTTGCTGATTTTAACATATTGAAAATAATAAAGCAGCAAATATGGCATGTGCAAGAGTTTGGGAAATCTTCCAACTGAGTAATTACTACTTATTTCTAAAAGGTATTACTAAGGCCCTAAAAGTTGATTGACTCATTAGGCTTTCAATTAGTCAGGTGAAGACAATTTCATGGTTGAACAAATATACTGACCCTTCTAACCTCTCAGGTTGTGATTGTTGTTCTGTCTACTTTCAACAACCATGGGCTCCTCTAAGCAGCAACTGTTAAAGCATTTGAAAATGAAGATACAGAATTCACTCTTACAAAGCAGGGGAAGGCTATAAAAACATCTCTAAACACTTCCAGCTAGCAATTTCAGCTATCAGAAACATTGTTAAGAAATAGCAGTTATAGTATCTTATGTAGTTGTGGTCAAACAGATCAATTTTTATTTCATCAGTCCAAAGCACTTTATTCCAAAAAATGTTCAGACTTATCAAGGTTTTTGTTTCATATACTTTAGATGATAACTTTTGTGATGAGGTCATAAAAAGGCTTAAGAACGTAATAAATTGCCATACTGGGTCAGACCAAGGTTCCATAAAGCCCAGCATCCTGTTTCCAACAGTGGCCAATCCAGGCTACAAGTACCTGGCAAGTATGCAAACACTAAGTAGATCCCATGCAACTGATGCTAGTAATAGCAGTGGCTATTTTATGTCAGCTTGATTAATAGCAGGTAATGAACATCTCCTCAAAGAACTTATCCAAACCTTTTTTAAACCTAGCTATACTAACTGCACTAACCACATCCCCTAGCAAAAAAATTCCAGAATTTAATTGTGCATTGGGTGAAAAATAATTTTGTCCGATTAGTTTTAAATGTGCTACATGCTAACTTCATGGGTTGCCCCCTAGACTTTCTATTATCCGAAAGAGTAAATAACTGATTCACATTTACCCGTTCTAGACCTCTCATGATTTTAAACATCCCTATCATATCCCCCCTCAACCTTCTCTTTTCCAAGCTAACGCTCACATGCATCTCATTTTTGTGTAAGCAACTCTGAACTGTCAACATCCAGTGTCAACTAAACCTTTCATCAAGTCATTTGCAGAGATCTGAGGGTTCTGTGTTGTATATTTAGCCAGTTTTCAGGAAGTTCTATCAGATTTTTTTTGGTCTTCCAGTTCTTGTGTTGACTTCACCCATTTCATGTATCTTCCATTTCTTAATAATTTTTCTGCCAGTTGAAATTGCTAGCGGGAAGATTTAGAGACTTCTTTTATAGTCTTCCTCTGTTTAGTAAGAGTGAATTATCTTCATTTTCAAATGCTCAAACAGCTGCTGCTTAAAGGAGACCTTGATTGTTGAAAGTGGACAGAACAACCATTAGAACCTGAGAGGTTAGAAGGATCAGAGTATTTTTTTTTCACTTGACTAATGAAAGCCTAATGAGTCAATCAATATTTGGGCCTAAGCAACATCTTTTTAAAATAAGTAGTAATGACTCAACTGAAAGGGTGTCCCAACTTATTCACATGCTAATGAGTTTCTCTGGCTTAGAGACTTCCAAACTCCTTCCTGGATCCTAGGGAACTCAGCCATATTGTATAAATAAAACCAATTTAAAAATACAACCCAAAAAATGAGGAAGGAATGATGGATAAAACTTCCTTTACCCCATAAAGAGCAAAACAGACTTTTCTTCCAATCCCAATTCCAGGTCTCCTTCTATGAGGCCTAAGGTCCTTTCCCATAAGAAAACAAACAAAACAAAATAGAACAGAGACATCCACCCTTCAAAATGGTGTCACTAGCTTTTATATAATCAGGACTCTACCATTTAAGCCTCCCACATGGGGGAGCTACACCCAGCCAAATCTACTGCGATTCCCCCTGTAAATGTGGTATACTCCTCTTAGCAGAGACCCAGTAGGGCTCTACATTTCAAAATGTGGCAAAAAGGTCCACGGGATTTTAAAAAGAGGAACGTCAGAAAGAATGGCCTGCTACAGCTGAAATAGACTAGGAAAGAAATCAGAATGGCAAAAGCATCAAGATTGAAGTAATGAAGTAAAGCAAGATGATAAAACATTACTCAGGCTTGACAGAGAAAGACTGAAAGGGGACCAGGAGCTTTGGAAAAGGCAGATAATCTGTGCTGTATTCACGGAAGAGGTGCTTGGCGAAGGACCACGTCTGGTTGGTAAAGATACGTAGGAGATGCCACCACACCAGTTACGAAAGGCAGTGTTTGCATGGGGTTGGACAAGGCCACAGAGCCAGATGTGGTGCTTCCTGGGATGCCGAGGGAGCTCAGAGAGATTCTGGCAGGTCTGTGGAAGGACCTGTTCAGTAGATCCTTGGAAATGGGAGTGGAGCCTCAGGATTGGAGAACAAAATGGTACCAGAGAGGAGGTTTCCTCAGTGGTTGGAAAATGAACGGAGTCTCTGCCGAAGAAAAGGAGAGTGAACTCTCTACAGTCCAGTAAATTGCAGGATCAGCAGCACATCATGTCAAAGAAATTTGATTGATTTCTTTTCTTCTTTTTGATTGGATAACTAGAGAATTAGATTAAGGATGTGCACTGGATGCAGATTACATGGATTTTAGCAAGGCTTTTGACGCAGTCTACATGGGAGGCTCATTAATAAAGTGAGCAGCCTGATTGGAAATTGGTTGACTGGTAAGTGATAAATGGAATTCACTCAGGGGAGAGAAAGGTGAATTGTGGAGTGCCTCAGGGATCGGTCCTGGGACTGGTCCTGTCCAGTATCTCTGTGAGTGATATTGCAGAGGGATTGTAAGAAAGAGACTGAATTTTAGCTGCTGACACTAAGATCTGCAACAGAATGGACACCCCCGAGGGAGTAGAGCGAGCAAGAAGGGATCTAAGGAAGCTTGGTAATTAACATTCAGCGCCGGACAATGCAGAGTGTGCCGAAATCCAAGGGAACGCTCTGCCCCGGGGGATGGGAGTCTGAAGAGCACGGACTTGATGATCTGAATCTAGTGAAGAAGTATGACACGGCGGTGACCAGAGCCCGCGGGAGGCTGGAGAGCATGAAAGGAGGCCTAACCAGCGGGAAGGAAGGAGATGATCATAGTCCTCTCCAGGCCACTGGTGAGACCTCATCTGGAGCACTGTGCTCAGTATCTCAAAAAGGAGAGAGATAGGACAGAGAAAGGCAAGCAAACTGGGGCGGAGCCTACGCCAGAAGAGAGGAGAGATGGGTCATACGATGTTCAAATATCTGAAACGTATTAAAAATGCACCTTTTCCAGTGGAAGGGAAGCTGTAGAGCTAGGGATCATGACCTGGAACTGCAATGTCCGGAAATAGCTTTTCCCCGACATTAGAAGGGCTAGAAATGCCCTCCCGGAAGAGATGCTGAAGACTAAAAACGGCGACAGAATTCAAAAGGGTGCGGGGTGGAGACGGAGGAGCCCCTAGTGCAGGAGGATAAAAGTGAAGCCTTGGGGTAACGTGGTAACGTTTTTCTGCATGGGGGTTGCAGCCCTGAACACCCTGCTGGGCAGACTGGGGGCACCATTTGGGCTTTAGCTGCTGTCACTGACTCTGTTACTCTCTTATCGTTATTCTGCCTTTCAAAAACCCGAGAATGTTTCTGGAAAAGGAGGGGGGGTCTATGTTCAGTAAAGCCGGCGAGCAGGCGAATTACCCGGCACATCTCCCCCAGCCCGCCGCTGCTCTGCCCCCACTCTCTACCCACCTGGACCCGGAAACCCCTGCTGAAAGCGCCGGGAGCAGACAACAGGCTACCTCGCTCCCGGCAGGGGTTTTTGGGGAGCCGGCTAAATGGTTTTTGAATACCGAGCTTGGAAAGTTTATAGTGATCCCGTGCCCCAGTCTCAGCGTTGCGCTGTCAGACAGGGATTTCTGGCCTAGCCCGGGCCTTGCAGTCTTGCAGATCTCAGGCCAAAGCTGTGAAAGGACCCCCCCAGCCCAGAGATTTCTCCTAAACCGAAGCCCTACTGTACGGATGATCAGCAAATTCCCCAGTAGCCATCGTGCATTATACCAAATGTGCACGGAGAAAAGCGGGTAATGGCAGTGTGTGTGTGTGTGACTGCCGCTCTGCTCTGCTCTTGCATGTGCAGTGTGTGTGTGTGTGTGTGTGTGAGAGTGTGTGTGTGACTGCCGCTCTGCTCTTGCATGTGCAGTGTGTGTGTCTGTGTGTGTGTGTGTGTGTGTGTGACTGCCGCTCTGCTCTTGCATGTGCAGTGTGTGTGTCTGTGTGTGTGTGTGTGTGTGTGTGACTGCCGCTCTGCTCTGCTCTTGCATGTGTGTGTGTGTGACTGCCGCTCTGCTCTGCTCTTGCATGTGCAGTGTGTGTGTGTGTGTGTGACTGCCGCTCTGCTCTGCTCTTGCATGTGCAGTGTGTGTGTGACTGCCGCTCTGCTCTTGCATGTGTGTGTGTGTGACTGCCGCTCTGCTCTTGCATGTGCAGTGTGTGTGTGTGTGTGTGACTGCCGCTCTGCTCTTGCATGTGTGTGTGTGTGACTGCCGCTCTGCTCTGCTCGTGTGTGTGTGTCTGCTTGTGTGTGTGTGTGTGTGACGTACAGACCTTGGAGACTTAATTACAGGAATGCACCATAGGATATCGCATTAAAGCAGCCCATGGCAGCGAGGTAATTATCACTCGTGACTGCCGTCCTCCTGCCGCTGTCACTGTGCCTGCTGGCGCTGGGCTTGTCACTGTGGGAACAGGGTCGAGTGCGGCCGCGTGTCACGGCCTCTGCCCCTTCTTTCTGGCAGCGTTCGCTGGAAGAAGGAACGGGCTCGGGGAAAGGCGCAGCGGCTCGGGGAGTGCCGGCACCGGTCCAAGGCTTCAGCCGGACAGCTGAGCTGAGATGCTCTCTCTGTGGCTGGGGGAACAGGCGAGCACGGCTCTGGAGACCCCTAGGGGGACCGGGAATAGCTTTTCCGTTGATGGGGGCAGAGGAGCGCGAGCGGATTTTGGATGCCGGGCCCCTTGGCTGGCCGCTGCCTCCTCGCCAGGCCTCTCGGACGTGCCCCTCAGCAGCTCGCTGACGTGCCAGGCTGGGGCTTGAGGCAGCACCAGGAGAGGACCGCAGAGGTCCGAAACTCACCGGGCTCCCTATTTCAGAGAAAAGCAACTTCTAAATAAGAATTCCTTTCCCTTGCTGGTACGGTGATCGACCGGCTCCGGGTTTATTGATTTGCAGGGAGATGCGGTCCCGGTCGTGCCCCCACCGCGTGCAGACGTAACTTCTGATCTCCCAGGAGTGGGTCGGACTGCCCCGAGGATCTGGCGTCTGCATCCTCAGGGGTCCTGTCTAAACGTGACCCGTTCAAGCCCTCTCCGTGGGTGAGGAAACCTCATGTCCCCTGCAGAAACCGGAGCTTTGATACCTGCTCGCCCTCAGTGCGGGCAGAGTTTCCTGCGGGATTGCCCCAGGAGGCTCGTTTTGCCTGCATGGGGGAGAGAGGGCATTGCCGGGGGGGTAAGGACGACGCGCAAACTTTTGTAAAAATCTGAACTGCAGAGGCCTCAGCTGCAAATGTCTGCTGATCTTATAGGAGGGGGGGGGGGCTTCCTTTTTTTTTTTGCGTTACTTATTGGTGCAAACCCTTGCGGAGTCTGCGGCTAGCCGGGTCCCCGCGGGGTGCGGCCCGTGACCTCTGAAGGGCCACGGCGAGAGCCACCCACACCCGTCGGGAGAGCAGCAGGGAAAGGCCCCCCCGTTCTCGCCCGACGGCGCAGGAGAGCTTCCAAGATCCGGAACACAGGCTCAGATCCTTCCTAACCCCCCCGTGCCTGGCACATTTTTATTATTCATTCAGTTACTTGGCGTTTTAACCGGGCGCCGGCTGCTTACAGTGATGCGCATACAGGTCCCTTGGGTGCAGATCCATAATTCACAGCCACTGCCCTCGTGTGAGCCTCGGCTCTGCAAGCTGAGTGCAGAGATGTACGTGTGTGTGTATATGTAAATATATATATATAGTATAGGTGTGGGGCTGTGCTCGTGCCTCCATCAGCAAATCACATTTCTGCTGTGAAAATGCCAAGTGCAGAGTCCCTCCGAAGGGCTGGAGTCCGAGGTAAATAGGGAAAGTAACGGGAGGCGGTGAAATGAATCTGGGGAGGGCCTTGTGATCAGGATCCTGGGCTGGGAAAAGGCAGCCGCTGATCACCGTCACCCCCTTTAGCCGGCAGCTCTAATCCGAGCCCCTCTGACCAGGGAGGTGGGGGATCCAAGCCCCCCCAGCAGGGAGGGGGCCTTATCAACTCCCACTCCCCGGCAGGACCAGCCCGCCCGGCCCCCTTCCTCCTCTGCTCCTTGTTTTCCCAGGGCTTGTGAAGGGCTCCTCTGCTGGGAAAGGGACAGTCCAGTATCACTCGGGGGCAATTTGCAGTAATTACTGGAGGGCCTGGCGTTCCCCCTCCCAGCAGGCTCGGGCACTTGTGAAATGCTAATTTGTGGCTGAGCTGGGGGAAGGACTTTGCAGGAAATAGAATGAGATTTTCTCCCTGCTCCTTCCCAAAGGCAATGAAAAATGGTTTATCTCTGATATTTAAGAGACAGAGACAGGATGGAGGCGGTGCAGAGAAGGGCGACCAGGAAGGTGGAGGATCTTCATCGGATGACGTACGAGGAGAGATTGAAGAATCTAAATATGTACACCCTGGAGGAGAGGAGGAGCAGAGGTGATATGATACAGAATTTCAGATACTTGAAAGGTGTTAATGATCCAAAGACAACGACAAACCTTTTCCGTAGGAAAAATATCAGCAGAACCAGGGGTCACGAGCTGAGGCTCCAGGGAGGAAGATTCAGAACCAATGTCAGGAAGTATTTCTTCATGGAGAGGGTGGTGGATGCCTGGAATGCCCTTCCGGAGGATGTGGTGAAGACCAGAACTGTGAAGGACTTCAAAAGGGCGTGGGATAAACACTGTGGATCCATCAAGTCTAGAGGGTATGAATAAAGTGGAGGCAGCAAAACACTGCACGGAGCGGCAGTAGCCACAGAGGCATTCACGCAGCGGGATGCCAGTGGCCAGTGGTCGGTGTTCCACCTTCACGGAGCGGAAGGATGGAGGGCTGCCATCTCAAAAAAAAAAAGCAGAGGGGTGGGTAAGAGTAGGTAAAATTACCGGTGAGGACATAGGCTATAGGTATTGCCAATTATTAGGCTTGTTCAATATTTGTTGATTGTTAATGTGGCTCGCGAGAATGAGGGCTACTACCTGGAGATAATGCCCTTGTTCGATGTACATGCACACGGTTGGTGAGACTCCATCATTGCTCTAGGCTTCAACAGCAAGAGGAAATGTGGAAGAAAAAAAAAAAGGATTTGCATTCACAAAAAAGCGAGGTGTAGCTTGCTTGTTACAGCAGTTACTTCCCCAAAACCAAATAAGCCAATACTTTACTTTCAATACATATCCAGCATAGCTCTCTGCTTCAACGGCAGGGGAGAAAGTCTAACACTTCACTTTCAACGCTTAGCTCTCTGCTTCAATGGCAGGGGGAATGTGGAAAAGAGGATCTGTATATGGACAACAACCAACAAAGTCTGAATTACATAGTCTGAGTGGACAAAGGCATGGGTGTAGCTTGCTTATTGCTGCGGTTACTACCCCTAATTAAGGTAGATATTCACTTGGATGCGGTTCCGGCGCTGCTCTCTACATTGGTGGTGGGGTGGAGGGGAAATGGAACTAAGGGGTACTAAAAGCCAGGCGTAACAAGTATGAGAAAGAAAAAAAAGAGTGCATGGCTTGCTGGGCAGACTGGATGGGCCGTTTGGTCTTCTTCTGCCGTCATTTCTATGTTTCTAAGGGAAGGGGGAGGCGGGGGACGTCAGGAGTTTAGTGATGCACCCGGGCAAGGTCTGCACCCAGTGGTGAAACTGCGCAGAAAGCCCGGAGAGGGGGACCGGACAAGGAGACGGCCCACGAGGGGAGTCTGTTTTATGTGACCGCAACGTGAGGATTATTTTAGGGAGTGAGGAGCAGTAATGCAGTAACGGGCAGGACACGATGGCAGAGAAAGAGCCCGCCTGCCCTGTCCGCCCTGCAGGGATATCTCCCGGCTGCCGGAGGTAGCGTGTGACCGCCTGCAGAGCGTCGCCCCTGATCCTAGGCAGCTTTTGTCCTCACCTGCCCCGAACTGGAGGGTTCGGGATCCCCTAATTACTGCCCCCCCCTCCCCCTCTTCCCGTGTCTTATCTATTTATTTATTTATTTATAATTGGAAAATAAACACCAACAGAATCGTTTCTGAAGGAAAAGCTAAATTACGGAGAAGACGCGACGGTAGTAAGGGATGCATCAGTCCGCCTGCAACCTTTTAATTAGACCACGATAGGAAATGGTAAGGAGAAGGAAAAATCCGTAGAGGAAGAGAACTCCGAGAACGATGGCTAAACTGAACCCGTATTCTGCCCTCAAGGCGTGAGAAAGACGTTTCCTGCCTCCGTTCTCTCCCCTCGCTTCTTCCCCCGTCTCCCCACAAACCCCGTGACTAGCCCTGGAGCCACCGACGCTAGCCCGGCTGCGCTGACCCAGCCCGGGACTTCCTTCGCCTCGCCGCAGACGCGTCCCATCCAGGCCGCCCACGTTGTCTCCCTGCCCTGCCTCGCTAAGGATCTCCCGCCCGCTCCGTCTCCCCCCCCCTGCTGGGGGCTTCCTCGGCCCTTGCCCCTCGTTCCCTGCGCTGGTGAGAGGTCTCTGGGGGGGGGGGGAGGAGCTGGGGGGGTCTGGGCAGTGGGAAAGGAGCGGCAGACCCGCCGCAGGCCACGTTTTATTCGCTGAACTGACTTGGCCCACGTTTGGCGAGCTTTGGAGAGTTTCGCTTCCTTCGGGGGGGGGGGTCGACCTTTTCCTTCTGCTTATCTAAGCCGAAGAACCCGGCAACCCCAGTGCGGTAGGAGAGGAATGGGAGCAGACCAGGGGGGCCGTGCGGCCTGTATCACCCCTTCCGGCCTCTCTTCCCTCCCAAGCAATCCGGCTGCCTGCCTTTCTGTGCCTCTGCCCTTCTGGTCTGTCCCGGCTTAAGTCGAACCTTCCAGTAAAACCCCTGTCTTCCTGTTAGCTGGGTGGGTATTGCGCTGTTATCGGGCCCTGCCGTCGGCCGGTGCATCGTCGCGATATGCTCGCTTAGGCCGATGCAATATAGCGTGCTCGTTACGGACGCGCATCCAAAACCCCCTTCTGCAGCGAGGGGACTAGCGCGCCCGGAACGCGCGTCCTGACCGGCACGCGGCCGACAGCGCTCACCACGTGTAAATTCACGTTGAGAAGGCTACCGGCTGTTACCCCCTCCCCCGATGCAGAAAAATAAAAACGCGCGCCCAACGTGCACGCACGGCGTTTCTCTTCCGCTTTTCGGTTCCTCTGCGTCGCTGTTAAGTCAGAGAAACAGAACAAAAGGAGTAAGGGAAAAAAAATAAAAAAAAGTCACCAGCGGCACCCAGCGCTATCAGCTGGGTGCCGGTCAGGACGCGCGTTTCGGGCGCCCCATGGCGAGGAGGCGCGAGGGGCGCACAGTTTCCCCCCTGGCGCCTCCTTATTACAGCGGGCGCCCCGTTTTCCCCGCGCCGGTCCCGCGTGGGCCTGGCTGTGCACGACGTGGGCGCCGCAGTCTGACGGCTCTCACGGTCCCCGACCATCGTGTCCCGTGCGTTGGCTCTTTAGCACCGTCCTGTGGCTCCGGACAAGATATAATTCTCTTGGCCGCGGCCGGTGGTGGCAGCCGAATGGAAATCCTTAACGGCAGCAAATCCCAGCAGATCTGCGGGACGGAGAATTTGTCCGCTGTCCGACGAGACGCCCTTTCTAAGTTTTACAGGGCGCGCAAGACTGAGGTCGCTGTTGTGGCCTCATTGCACCTTAACTGACGGGGACGATACAGTACAGTGCGCTCCGACGGACGCGCGATTTCCACGCGCTAGCGTTAACCCTTATTCAGTAAGGGGCGGAAACGCGCGTCCAACCCCACAAACCTAATAGCGCCCGCAACATGCAAATGCATGATGATGGCCCTATTAGTTATTCCCGCGCGATACAGAAAGTAAAATGTGCAGCCAAGCCGCACTTTTTACTTTCAGAAATTAGCGCCGACCCAAAGGTCGGCGCTAATTTCTCCCGGCACCGGGAAAGTGCACAGAAAAGCAGTAAAAACTGCTTTTCTGTGCACCTCCGACTTAATATCATGGCGATATTAAGTCGGAGGTCCCGAAGGGTGTAAAAAGTTTCAAAAAGTAAAAAAAAAAAATTTGAATTCGGCCCACGGCTGTCGGGTCGAAAACCGGACGCTCAATTTTGCCGGCGTCCGGTTTCCGAACCCATGGCCGTCAGCGGGCTCGAGAACCAACGCCGGCAAAATTGAGCGTCGGCTGTCAAACCCTCCGACAGCCGCCGCTCCGGTCCAAAAGGAGGCGCTAGGGACGCGCTAGTGTCCCTAGCGCCTCCTTTTGCCTGTTTTTACCGCCGGCCTCATTCGAATAGAGAATCGCGTGCGCAGGAGAGTGGTCTGTGCACGCGCCGCGCTCTCCCGCGGACTTTACTGTATCGGCCCGTTAGAGCGAGGGGTGGGGGAGGGGGAGTTTGGGACAAGGAGAAGGGGAGGCGGTAGGGATTGGGATTCAGGACGGGGGATATGGGAGTGGGGGGAAGGTATCACCATGCGAAGCC
This sequence comes from Rhinatrema bivittatum, assembly GCF_901001135.1. Classification (NCBI taxonomy): domain Eukaryota; kingdom Metazoa; phylum Chordata; class Amphibia; order Gymnophiona; family Rhinatrematidae; genus Rhinatrema; species Rhinatrema bivittatum. The sequence continues at coordinate 303,446,009 of NC_042621.1, forward strand.
CCCTCTCAGGTACGCAGTGCATTTATCAGCGGATATCTCAGGTCTGTAAGTTTTCCATGCATAATATGTGCTTATGTATTACTTCTATCACTTGGCAATGTCATGCGCTGGAAGCTCTGTGTACGGTTATTCCACCAATAAAATTGTCAATTCAAAAAAAAAAAAGCTTGCGGCCTAGACAGAGCACTGAGTGTGGGTGCAGGGGGCCTGAAGCTGAGGTCTGCAGGAAACGCCACCCCCCGTCTGGTGCTCAGAAACAATTTATTTGCATTCACATTCTGCCTTTCAGAGCAGATTACATTCAGGGGGCTGTAGGATTTCCCCCAGGGAAATGGAGTGCCTCGCCCCAGCTCACAGGGAGCAGCAGTGGGATTTGAACCCGCAGCTCTCACCAGCAGGCCAGCGCTGGCTCTTAAACCTGTGGCGGCTCCTTTCCAAGCACACGGGTAGTCACGCGTGCCGCCCCTTCCTGGCTGCAGCACGAGCCCCAGAGCGCGCTGACTGCCGGGCAGCACCCAGAGCGTGGATGGCCAGGCCCGGCGGCGTGCGGCCCACGATGCACACAGCTCCCCTCCAGGTTCTTCCTCCGAGCCCTTCTATCCCCAGGCCCAGTGAGACGGGGAGAGCGTGCACTCAGCCCTGCGGGTGGCTCACTATGAGCATTGGGAGCGGCGGCAGCAGCAGAGGAGCTCTGGCAGACACATGGGGCAACCAAAGTCACTGAGCTGGCTGCCTGCGCGACCTCCACGTCTTCCTCTCTCCTGCACCTGTGTATAGAGGGAGCTGGTGCACTGTGACGGCTTCATCTGTGCCTCTGCCCCCTCTCGCCCTCTGTTTTAAAATTTGCACGAGAGACTGGAGGAGCCTTCGGTGCTTCCCTAGCCCTTCGTTTGGCCTCTCCATGACCTCATGGAGGCTTTTCTTCCTGTGTGTGGGTCTTGGGCCGTAGGATGACCATTCACCACCCCTCAGCCCTTCTGCTGAGCTCCCCAGCGCCCTGTCCTGCTAGCAGGGATCATTTCCACCTGCCGAGACCTGTGCTCTCAGTGAAAATTAAGAGAGAGCAGTAATACTCCTTAATCTTTGTTTTATTTAGGGTCACGATTTCTCCAGACTTGAGGGCTGTTTCCAGACGCATTTGGTATCCCGACGAGAGGCGCTGAGAATCATTTCTCTGGTGAGCCCCCCCCGACTCAAATCATCTCCGTCCGATTTGCCTTCCCTTCCTAGAGCGAAATAAGCACCTTGCAGTTAACCTTTGCCCCCCCCCCAGTACAGACACGTGGCAGATATGCGAGCGTGGCCGAGACGTGGCAGACGGGTTTCTGCAACCTCAGGCGCGGGGATTTAGGGTTCGGTCGCCCTGAGGTTCGGCTTCCTGACCCTCAGCCAGTCTTCCGCTATTTTTTCACCACGCCCCCTTGAATTTTCTCTACCCCCATCCCGCGAGGGATTTTGGTATCGTCCTGCAGGCAGACGCTTCTCTCCCCCCCCCAGGTCCCCGTGCAGCGCCACTAACAAGGATGGAGAAAAAGCGCGCCCATGCGCCCATCCCTGCCTGCGTCACCTTCACCAGGACGCGCCCCGCCGGCCACCCGCTCCCCGGCCTCCTCCCCAGCTCCTCGTGTGCGAGACGGCTTCTCACCCTGGAGAGTCAAGAGAAGGGTGAAGAGGAATGAAAGCGGGAGCGGTTTAACATAAGAACATGCCGTACTGGGTCAGACCAAGGGTCCATCAAGCCCAGCATCCTGTTTCCAACAGTGGCCAATCCAGGCCATAAGAACCTGGCAAGTACCCAAAAACTAAGTCACTCGGCCCTTGGTTTCAGGGGGCAGCTGAGAGGGAGGAAGTGGATGCCAGCTGGCTCCACTTCTGTAGGGCAGGCCGATCCGGTCCTGCTTTTATCCCAATGCAAGCAGGGAGTCCTAGGCCGGCTTTCCTTACAGACGTCTGAACTCCAAGTCCATACAGGCAGCGGGGTAAAGGAAAAAAAACCCAAATAGAGCTAGCTCGCAAGCCTCGTCAGAGCCCAGGTGAATCAGGTTTACAAGGAACCCGAAATAATCAGAGGAGAGAGGCTGTGAGTGCAGAAGACGCCTGATTGTAGGAAAGTAAGACCTGAGCGCTGGCGAGGAGATCTTGCACCACTTCCACGCGGCTAATTACTGCAGGCGAGAAACTCAAATCACCAGGCGGAGGAGGAAGGATCCGCAGGAAAAAAAAAAAAAAGGCAGAAAAGGAGACGTTAGCAGGTAATGTGCAGAGAGCATCTCATCTGCATAATATTAACGAAGCCAAACAAAGCCCGCTGCGTCCTCAGCCCTGAGATTCTCTGGGAAATGCCGTGGGAGGAGGAGGAACAATTCCCGTTAAAGGGGGCTGCGAGATTGCCAAGGCTAATTAAAGGTTAATCCACTCGTCAGTTCATAAGCTGAAGCAGACGAGTGCCATAAACAAAAGTTGTCACTTAACCTTTAATTCATTAGCAGCGATACATATTTCCTACTAAAACTGGGTAAATATGTGTTTGTTTCCAAGCTAGAACACAGAAACCACTCCACTGACAGCTCCATCCCTGGGGAAATCAGTTACAAAGGTGCCACAGCACCATCCACGGACCCCTGCACACTGCCATCCACAGAGCCTCATCCACTGACAGCTCCATCCCTGGGAAATCAGTTACAAAGGTGCCACAGCGTCATCCACGGATGCCTGCACACTGCCATCCACAGAGCCTCATCCACTGACAGCTCCATCCCTGGGAAATCAGTTACAAAGGGGCCACAGCACCATCCACGAACCCCTGCACACTGCCATCCACAGAGCCTCATCGACTGACAGCTCCATCCCTGGGGAAATCAGTTACAAAGGTGCCACAGCACCATCCACGGACCCCTGCACACTGCCATCCACAGAGCCTCATCCACTGACAGCTCCATCCCTGGGAAATCAGTTACAAAGGTGCCACAGCGTCATCCACGGATGCCTGCACACTGCCATCCAAAGAGCCTCATCCACTGACAGCTCCATCCCTGGGAAATCAGTTACAAAGGGGCCACAGCACCATCCACGGACCCCTGCACACTGCCATCCACAGAGCCTCATCCACTGACAGCTCCATCCCTGGGAAATCAGTTACAAAGGTGCCACAGCGCCATCCACGGACCCCTGCACACTGCCATCCACAGAGCCTCATCCACTGACAGCTCCATCCCTGGGAAATCAGTTACAAAGGTGCCACAGCACCATCCACGGACCCCTGCACACTGCCATCCACAGAGCCTCATCCACTGACAGCTCCATCCCTGGGAAATCAGTTACAAAGGGGCCACAGCACCATCCACGGACCCCTGCACACTGCCATCCACAGAGCCTCATCCACTGACAGCTCCATCCCTGGGAAATCAGTTACAAAGGTGCCACAGCACCATCCACGGACCCCTGCACACTGCCATCCACAGAGCCTCATCCACTGACAGCTCCATCCCTGGGGAAATCAGTTACAAAGGTGCCACAGCACCATCCACGGACCCTGCACACTGCCATCCACAGAGCCTCATCCACTGACAGCTCCATCCCTGGGAAATCAGTTACAAAGGTGCCACAGCGTCATCCACGGATGCCTGCACACTGCCATCCACAGAGCCTCATCCACTGACAGCTCCATCCCTGGGAAATCAGTTACAAAGGGGCCACAGCACCATCCACGGACCCCTGCACACTGCCATCCACAGAGCCTCATCCACTGACAGCTCCATCCCTGGGAAATCAGTTACAAAGGTGCCACAGCGCCATCCACGGACCCCTGCACACTGCCATCCACAGAGCCTCATCCACTGACAGCTCCATCCCTGGGAAATCAGTTACAAAGGTGCCACAGCACCATCCACGGACCCCTGCACACTGCCATCCACAGAGCCTCATCCACTGACAGCTCCATCCCTGGGAAATCAGTTACAAAGGGGCCACAGCACCATCCACGGACCCCTGCACACTGCCATCCACAGAGCCTCATCCACTGACAGCTCCATCCCTGGGAAATCAGTTACAAAGGGGCCACAGCGCCATCCACGGACCCCTGCACACTGCCATCCACAGAGCCTCATCCACTGTCATCTCCATCCCTGGGAAATCAGTTACAAAGGGGCCACAGCACCATCCACGGACCCCTGCACACTGCCATCCACAGAGCCTCATCCACTGACAGCTCCATCCCTGGGAAATCAGTTACAAAGGTGCCACAGCACCATCCACGGACCCCTGCACACTGCCATCCACAGAGCCTCATCCACTGACAGCTCCATCCCTGGGGAAATCAGTTACAAAGGTGCCACAGCACCATCCACGGACCCCAGCACACTGCCATCCACAGAGCCTCATCCACTGACAGCTCCATCCCTGGAAAATCAGTTACAAAGGTGCCACAGCACCATCCACGGACCCCTGCACACTGCCATCCACAGAGCCTCATCCACTGACAGCTCCATCCCTGGGGAAATCAGTTACAAAGGGGCCACAGCGCCATCCACGGACCCCTGCACACTGCCATCCACAGAGCCTCATCCACTGTCAGCTCCATCCCTGGGAAATCAGTTACAAAGGTGCCACAGCACCATCCACAGACCCCTGCACACTGCCATCCACAGAGCCTCATCCACTGACAGCTCCATCCCTGGGAAATCAGTTACAAAGGGGCCACAGCACCATCCACGGACCCCTGCACACTGCCATCCACAGAGCCTCATCCACTGACAGCTCCATCCCTGGGGAAATCAGTTACAAAGGGGCCACAGCACCATCCACGGACCCCTGCACACTGCCATCCACAGAGCCTCATCCACTGACAGCTCCATCCCTGGGAAATCAGTTACAAAGGTGCCACAGCACCATCCTGGGAGACCCCTGCACACTGCCATCCACAGAGCCTCATCCACTGACAGCTCCATCCCTGGGGAAATCAGTTACAAAGGGGCCACAGCACCATCCTGGGAGACCCCTCCACGGGTAGCACGATCCCCATGAGCATACTTCCCTGTGTCTGCTGATGACACACAACACTATTCTAATTTCTAGCGGGAGAGTGGTAGAGGCAGTCATCAGTCATTTCTAATCTCAGCGTATCTCCTTTTTTACATTGATTGAGGGGGGCATCGATGTCTCCGTGCTCCTTCCATCTCATTTGGATCCTGGGAATGTTTTTTATCCTATTTTGTATCCCCTCCAATCTCACTTTGCCCATTTATCACAGCCACAGTCCTGAGCTGGGGGCCACGCAGCAGGTCGGCTTCTGGAACTTGCTAGTCATGGGCGTTAAATCTGGCCCTCACGTGTCAGCTCCTCAGCCCGCACGGGTTGCGTAGCACCATCCACGGACCCCTGCACACGGCATTCGGGGGTCGTTGGGATGTCCTGCTCAGGGGAGGAAAAACATTGCATGTACATTTGATTTGCACACATAACCCCTCCCCCCCAGAACGCACAAACTCATTTCATGTGTAGACTTTGCATTTGCCAGTTTTCAGAGAAGCAGCCTTGGTAGTGCCTGAAAGGAGAGGACTGTTCTCAGCTTGTCATGTATGATATTTACGGAGGTCTGCACGTGAGCCCCGGGAGCACCGCGTGTGCCTCTGCTGGCGGAGGTGTGCACTTTTTACATTGATTGAGTCGCTTTCCCGCTTTCACTTCCCAGGTCTCTTGCTGAGCCCGGCTTCCCTGTTTCCAAGCGTTCCGGCTGCAGTCCCGCCGGGATGAGAGGCCTCCCGCAGCATCAGATTCTTCCTATTGCCTTGAACGCGCACGAGCGAAACCTGCTCCTTCGCCCCTGTCCCTAATACGCAGCCTCTTTTGTGTGTTTGTGGCAGGACCGCTGCTTGTCTTTTACCCAGCGGCTGCTGGCAACGTTGCTGTGGGAGGAGGAGCACGAGTTCGAGGCAAAGCCTGGCTTCTCTATACAGGTACGTCTACCCATCGACTTGTCCTGAAAACGGGGGTGGGGAAGGGGCCTTCAGCAGCCTCCCAAACACCACAGTGCCCAAGGATCCACCCAAACACCATTAACCATAACACCCATCTCCCTGGAGGGAGATGGGTGTTATGGTTAATGGTGTTTGGGTGGATCCTTGGGCACTGTGGCAGCCGAACACGCCCACGTCTGCTGCCTGAGGCGAGGGATGAAATGGCACCGCCCACCCCCATGGTCCAATGCAGGTGAAATCACAGAGGGCCAGGGCAGGGGGAAGGCAATGGAGGGTTAAGCCCAAGGTCACAAGGAGTGGCAGTAGGATTTGAACCCTGGCCTCCCTTGTTTGCAGGTCACTGCTCTGACCACTCGGTTATTGGGCCTGAGGTTTTCTTGTTCTCGGTCTTTGGCATCCGGAGCAATGTTTAATGGGGGCGGGGCAGCCTTTGGCTGCCTCACCTCCTGGGTCTAGAACCAGGACTCCTCCATTCCCTGTTGCCTGCCTGCCCCCCTTCCCCAGGATCTGCCCCCCGGGGGTGAGAGAGGTCGGTGAATGGTGGGGGTCTGTGTGTGAGACACACCCTCTCTTAGGGCTGATGCAGGGGTATTAGATGCCACAGACCAGTGATGGCAAACTCCAGGCCTCGAGTGCCACAAACAGGCCAGGTTTTCAGGAGATCCACAATGAATAATGCATGAGACAGATTTGCATACTATGGAGCTAGTGCATGCAAATCTCTCTCCTGCATTATTCATGGTGGATCTCCTGAAAACCTGGCCTGTTTGTGGCACTCGAGGCCTGGAGTTTGCCATCACTGGTCTAGACAAACATTACAGCCTCTCATTCCTCCTTCCCCACATAATTAAAACTTTTATGCATTATTTTCCATTTTAAAATGCATTAACTTCCCATAACAACATATACATTATATAGGCCTACACTGCACAAAACACACTGTCACTAATAATGGTTTAATAGACTTAATAAACGACCTTTCTCATAGTAATCAAGGCGGTTTACTGGATCCCATATACATTATATAGGCCTACACTGCACAAAACACACTTTCACTAATAACAGTTTAATAGACTTAATAAATGACCTTTCTCATAGTAATCAAGGCGGTTTACTGGATCCCATATATATTATATAGGCATATACTGCACAAAACACACTTTCACTAATAATGGTTTAATAGACTTAATAAACGACCTTTCTCCTAGTAATCAAGGTATTTACTGGATCCCATATATATTATATAGGCCTACACTGCACAAAACACACTGTCACTAATAATAGTTTAATAGACTTAATAAACGACCTTTCTCCTAGTAATCAAGGTATTTACTGGATCCCATATATATTATATAGGCCTACACTGCACAAAACACACTTTCACTAATAATAGTTTAATAGACTTAATAAACGACCTTTCTCATAGTAATCAAGGCGGTTTACTGGATCCCATATATATTATATAGGCTTACACTGCACAAAACACACTTTCACTAATAATAGTTTAATAGACTTAATAAACGACCTTTCTCACAGTAATCAAGGCGGTTTACTGGATCCCATATATATTATATAGGCCTACACTGCACAAAACACACTTTCCCTAATAATAGTTTAATAGACTTAATAAACGACCTTTCTCATAGTAATCAAGGCGGTTTACTGGATCCCATATATATTATATAGGCCTACGCTGCACAAAACACACTGTCACTAATAATAGTTTAATAGACTTAATAAACGACCTTTCTCATAGTAATCAAGGCAGTTTACTGGATCCCATATATATTATATAGGCCTACGCTGCACAAAACACACTGTCACTAATAATAGTTTAATAGACTTAATAAACGACCTTTCTCATAGTAATCAAGGCGGTTTACTGGATCCCATATATATTATATAGGCCTACACTGCACAACACACATTTTCACTAATAATAGTTTAATAGACTTAATAAACGACCTTTCTCATAGTAATCAAGGCGGTTTACTGGATCCCATATATATTATATAGGCCTACACTGCACAAAACACACTTTCACTAATAATAGTTTAATAGACTTAATAAACGACCTTTCTCATAGTAATCAAGGCGGTTTACTGGATCCCATATATATTATATAGGCCTACACTGCACAAAACACACTGTCACTAATAATAGTTTAATAGACTTAATAAACGACCTTTCTCATAGTAATCAAAGCGGTTTACTGGATCCCATATATATTATATAGGCCTACGCTGCACAAAACACACTTTCACTAATAATAGTTTAATAGACTTAATAAACGACCTTTCTCATAGTAATCAAGGCGGTTTACTGGATCCCATATATATTATATAGGCCTACGCTGCACAAAACACACTGTCACTAATAATAGTTTAATAGACTTAATAAACGACCTTTCTCATAGTAATCAAGGCAGTTTACTGGATCCCATATATATTATATAGGCCTACGCTGCACAAAACACACTTTCACTAATAATAGTTTAATAGACTTAATAAACGACCTTTCTCATAGTAATCAAGGCGGTTTACTGGATCCCATATATATTATATAGGCCTACACTGCACAAAACACACTTTCACTAATAATATTTTATTTTATTTATTTATTTATTGTTTTTGTTATACCGAGTTTCATGACAGGCATCACATCAACCCGGTTTACAATTAACAAAGTGTGAAAGGCATAACGTAGCGTAATAACAATATTCTCAATAAAAACCTTGAACTTTAAATACAGGGAATCAGAAAAGGATGTGAGAAAGTTACAAAAAACAGGGAAAATTAACTTGGAACTGGAAGAGGGGAGATAAAGGAACAGAGCAATATTTACATTGCAGCCAATTAATGTAGAAGAGTAACAAGATGAGTAAATAAGACTATGCGAATAAATGTGGCGGTATATCACAGTGAGATGGAACCTATGTATCTAGAAGGCTAAGTATGACAGAGAATATGAATAAATATAACACAGAATTTAGATCCAGTTTAATAGACTTAATAAACGACCTTTCTCATAGTAATCAAGGCGGTTTACTGGATCCCATATATATTATATAGGCCTACACTGCACAAAACACACTTTCCCTAATAATAGTTTAATAGACTTAATAAACGACCTTTCTCATAGTAATCAAGGCGGTTTACTGGATCCCATATATATTATATAGGCCTACACTGCACAACACACACTTTCACTAATAATAGTTTAATAGACTTAATAAACGACCTTTCTCATAGTAATCAAGGTATTTACTGGATCCCATATATATTATATAGGCCTACACTGCACAAAACACACTTTCACTAATAATAGTTTAATAGACTTAATAAATGACCTTTCTCATGGTAATCAAGGTATTTACTGGACCCATATATATTATATAGGCCTACACTGCACAAAACACACTTTCACTAATAATAGTTTAATAGACTTAATAAACGACCTTTCTCATAGTAATCAAGGCGGTTTACTGGATCCCATATATATTATATAGGTCAAAACATTTTTGTTTTATTTTTTTAAGAGTAGGAGAGAAGACGACGTGGTGCGTGAGCTTTGTGAGCGCACGGGTCTCTTCTTCGGAAGTGACTGCCAGGCTGAAGGAAAGTTGTAGGGGGGAAACTTCCCACCGTGAACGTAGCCAGGATCTGTCACGTGGAGATCGAATCAGCATCAACCGGAGGCAGTGTGGCAGGGGTGGAGGGATCAGAGAGGTTGTGAAGAGGGCGCTGGTGGGGACTGAGAGCAGAGGGTGTTGAGGACATCCCTGTGACGTCACGGAGGAGAAATCCCACCCCCATGTGGAGTAGGAAAGGGGTTAGGGCAGGTCTCCCTGCGTGTGCAGTGCCCTGCGGCACCAGCCTGCCGTGGCTCTTTCAATGGTGCCTTATGGGAATACCTGTGAACTTTTCATTTGGTTGACCCTGAGATTGTGGGGATAGGATTTGAACAGGAGAAGGGGTTGTATACAGACTTTCTCTTCTCATACACACACACACTCTCAAATCACTCACTCTCTCCTCTCATTTTCCCACACCTGCTTATTCCCTCTCTCACACTCACTCTAATACACTCACATGCTCACTCACTCTCACTCTCTCTCACACACTCACAAGCTCATTCTCCCGCTCTCTCATATTCATGCTCACTCGCTCTCACACACTCACAAGCTCATTCTCCCGCTCTCTCATATTCATGCTCACTCGCTCTCACACACTCACAAGCTCATTCTCCCGCTCTCTCATATTCATGCTCACTCGCTCTCACACACTCACAAGCTCATTCTCCCGCTCTCTCATATTCATGCTCTCTCACTCTCACACACGCTCACACACTCACAAGCTCATTCTCCCACTCTCTCATATTCATGCTCATTCACACTCATTTTCTCTTCCTTCTCCCCAGCAGCGGCAGCTTCTCCTGTCAGGCAGGCACGGTTTTGGCTGCACCGGCCAACGCTACTGCAGCACCTTAGGACAGGCCCGGGACGACAGCGCTTACTGCTTCTTCTGCTGCTGCGGCCCTAAACGAACACGGCAACTGCTCCGCTTCCTTCCTGCCCGCATGGGCCCAGCCAACATAACTTCCTTTTCTGGGGCCCATGCAGGCCCCTTCAGCTGCATCCTGGAGTTTTCCACTGTTTTTCCAGAGACTTGGCAATTTGTTTTAGAATTCCAGAGTCTCCAGGTCAAACCTAGAGAGTTCCCAGGTATAATTATAGGCTTGTAGCCACAAAGATGCCACCTGTGTGATGAAGTTTCATAAACAGTGGTTGATGATTTCATACAATATGACATCATGGGACCCTGGGTGATGCAGTGGCATGATGTAACACCAAGATGCTGGTCAGTGCTGTGGAAAGAGGCACAGAGTCACCATGGGGGGTGTCTGACCATCATGGAGACTGAGAATTTATGCAGAGCTGGTGGGGCTGTAAAATAACTTGGGCACGGATCCATCCTGTATCCTACTCTGATACGTTTCAGATTTAAGCCACATTGTTTGAGGTAGTGCCGCCGAACCTATGGCCTGGGAGCCCGACGTGGCCATAGGTTCAGGGTCAGCCTTAGAGATGGCGTAAGAGGACGATAATCCCAGAGGTTTAGTGGCTGCCGGCATCCCCACGCGAGGGCTTCCTTCTAAGACAGTGCCATGTCCAAGAAATGAACCAAAACAATAGCGCTCCACCCAGTGCCAGCCGGCATGAGAGCACACTGGGGTTATTTGTCAGTAGGAGCCTAAGTAGGCAGCTGCCCGCATGCCTAAAGCCTATCTCAGATTATCGGGCACTTGCTGTGCGAGCTGCGCTCTTCTGAAAATCCCATAGTCGGTGGAAGCACATCAAAGCGCTGCTGAATGGGCTGTGCAGTAATTTTGAGCCTGTCCCGAATATCGTGCCCACGACGTTATTGTGCATGTGAAGAGTAAATAACGCGCTCGTGTGAATTGAATACCTTTTTGTAAACATTTACGATTGGTCACAGGATGGCGGTCTATAAACGCCATAACTAAATAAATAGCACGAGCCTGCTAAGCTGGGCACGTTCACTTCCTTGCCACCTACTGCTGTTAAGCCTGTAAAAATAATCCTGACCCTCGGGGCTGGGCTTGTCAGTGCTGAGGGCAGGAGTAGGTGCGGATCTGGATCACACTTTGTGGTGACCGGGTTCAAGGAGGGATTTATTCTTAAACGGCAGGGCCAACAGAAACAGGCCGCAGGCCGTCCTCACCCTCCAGGTTCCAGCTCCGGCTCCGGCCGCGTCTGTGTGGCCGCCCGCGCCCCCGGGGCCGTCCAGCTGCAGCTGGGTCAGGGTGCGGGGCGTGAGAGCAGCCGAGCCTGGGAGGGAGTGAGCGAGGCAATGACTCTCAGCAGCCGTGCAAGGTCACTGAAGCGTCCCCATAAGGGCTGGGGGATAATTATTTAAACAGCCATTGTTCCTCAGCAATTACTGTGCAGCAGCAAATAGAAGTTGGTTGAATTTGTATCCCACAAAGCCTGAGCGCCGACAAGTCCAGTAATTATACCAATATAATGACAATAATTACAGTAACGAGGCCCAAGAGGGCGTCAATATCAGGCACGCTATTCCTGCCATTATAACCGAGCCGCTGCAGCAGGAGGGCAGGACCAGGTCACTCGGGAGTCAGCGTGCAAGAAAACACCTACGTCTAGGGCTGTTTGCAGCCACATTTAGGAACCTAAGTTTTCACCTGAAAATGCCCCTAAATTTGCAACTCGTTTGCCTGGATTTAAGCAGCCAAGTTAGGTGGCCGGCGCTGAAAATCAGGGTTAGACCCCTAACTCCCTCTCCCCCCAGCTCCCCCCCTGCAGCCATCCACTTTTTAAGCTGGTGCACAACCCTTTGCAGAAGGGCCGATTCAGGGTCCTAATTCTTGAAATTTGGCTCCTAAACCCTTGGAATATATTAAAGGGAAGGGAGCGGTAGAGAACTTGCTGCCAGGTGCGGTGGAAGATCTGCTCGATAAAGAGCGAGCGAAAAAATGCTAAAATCCTTATCCTGAGAGAGAGAGAGAGAGCTGTCGTGGCCGCTAGTAAAGTGGATGTAACAGAAGTGGCTCGAGGACTAAACGGAAGGCCCCATCGCCACAGAAAATAGCTGCTGGCAAGGAAAGGGCCACCCAAGGCTCCCTTACAGTGAAGAGGAGGCAGCGGGAATCCTTCAGGTTACCAACGACTTGCTTGATTAATGGAATTATTTTGTGGGCACTATTTCCATTCCGCGTGCACAGTTTGCAAATTCTGTGCACAAAACAGCAAGCGACATGAAACAGCAACAGAAACAAATTTCATTGGCATTTTTTCTTTCGTTTTGTTTTGAAACGAATGCAGGTCCCACCCTTCAGCCGCTGCATGCCACACCCTCTCCGAAGGCTCTTCCCTACCTGGGTGCCTGGTCCTACCCCACCCACGTGTCCCCTTCCTGGGGAAATGGTTTCCTCTGCCCTCCAGCAAGCCCGCTGACCGTGGAAGGCTAACCACGTTATTTTTGAGACGAGTGCAGCTCTGGGCACTCACCTGCTTCTGGGGTGGAAAGTTGTTCACCTCTTGTGTTTTCAAGCACTTCAGCTGCAGGGCCCAGCACCTCTGAGAGGCCCAGTGTGGCTTCTGGTGTCACGATGCCGCCAGGCCTTTCCTCTAGTCTACTCAGCCGATGAGGACAACGACCACCACCTACCGCCTTGCTCTAATGTCGCCGTATTCTGGCTGCCTTCTCACCGATGGTATTGATGGTTAATCCACTGGCTGGTCCCGGGCGGCGCCAGCTTTTCTCGCTGTAGGTTTCCTGGTGCTCCCCTTCCCGGCTGAATCGTTACAGAGAGAAGGTTGTAATTGTCTTTCTCCCCTTGGCTAATGACCAATGCAGAGGTTTAAGAATACAACTTATCATTCTGTTTCACTCTACGGCTCGTAGGTGTAGAGCTAACCATTGGCCAACAGATAGAACCAGGAATAGAAACTGCCAGCGTACTTTCTGTATGTAGAGGTGAATGGAGGACTAAGAAAGGAGATGCCACCATAATATCTGTATACGGATGTGACTATTGACCAACAGGAAGGATCGGAAAGAAATATTATCCCCGTATGGACCATAGACGGAAATGATTGTTGACTACTGGGTAAAGCCTGAATGTGCCAAACCCAGACACGTGAAGATTTTTTTGTATCCGTTTCTGGGGGGCTGATAGGGGTGAAGTGCCATGGGACGCGTGCGTGTCTCCTTGCAGTGACTGGTCCAGCCTAGCTACTGATCATTCAGACAGGCCTGTAAATTCTCCAAGGACCTGCTGGCCTGGGAGGTAGTGGCTTGCACACCGCGCTTCCTGGGTGCTGCTGAAACGTAATACGTATGTGGGAAGAAGGCATCAGCACTTGGAAACTGACTCCTGCTTTTCCCTCAGGCGGCAGGCACACAGCTACCAGTTTAGTAATTGGTATAATTTAGAGTCGGGTAGGGCCTTTCCCGTACACAGTGTCCCGGTGCGGTTTATAGCTCAGTGCTTCTGAAAGATTCCTGTGCTCTTATCTGGGATGGACGGCCGGGCAGCACATTCCTGGTATTCAGCCCGCATGACGGCATCTCGAGGGGGTGATCAATGTCTCCTGCCACACCTCTCCTCTGTTTCATCCGGTGGTTATCTTTCCCTCCGCATATCCGCCGGGAACACCTTCTCCTCGCTTACTGTGCAGTTAATCACATTGGTTCTCCGCATCCATACTCCGCTGCCTGATTTTCACCCTCCAGTTAGTCCTCAGGCACCCGCTGCCTCTTCCTAAAGCTAAGCTCTTACTGGTTCCAGTCCTTGCTGGCTCTTGGCTGGGGAGAAAAAAGGGTTCAGTCTCTGTATACCCTGCCCACTGAGTCTTACTGTTGTAACCCCTGGGCTGAGTTCTAGACCCCAAGGGCGTATGATGCCCACACTTCCTGCACTCCATAAACTCCAAGGCCTTGAGTGTTGTTATAAGAGTCTTCAACATTAACAGTAAAAAGCGTGCTGGACTCAGGGTGCACTTCCAACATAACTTTACAGTTAGTTGATTTTAAATTGAAGTCAATGACAATTTACAAGCCCTCTTTCAATATAGTTATCACAGTGGGTGACCCCTTGAGACTGAGGGGTGATTGACGCAGCCTAGCAGGTGAATCCACTAGGCCCACGTTGTCAGTACCTAAGAACATAAGTTCTTGCCACACTGGGTCAGATCAAGGGTCCATCAAGCCCAGTATCCTGTTTCCAACAGTGGCCAATCCAGGTCACAGGTACTTGGCAGGAACCCAAGGGGTAGAGAGATTCCAAGCTGCTTATCCCAGGGATAAGCATTGGATTCCTGCAACTCCACCTTAATAATGGTTAATGGATTTTTCCTCCAGGAACTTGTCCAAACCTTTTATAAATGCAGCTATAATGATAGCTTTCACCACATCCTCTGGTAATGAATTCCAGAGCTTAATTATGCATTGAGTAAAAAAATGTTTTCTCTTATTAGTTTTAAATTTATCACCTAATAACTTCATTGTGTGTCCCCTGGTCTTTGAACTCTTTGAAAGAAAAAACAACTGATTAACTTTTACTTGTTCCACTCTACTCGTGATTTTAAACACCTCTATCATATCCCCCCTCAGTCATCTCTTCTCCAAGCTGAACAGCCCTAACCTCTTTAGTCTTTCCTCATAGGGGAGCTGTTCCATCCCCTTTTTGGTTGCCCTCCTTTTTACCTTTTGTAATTCTGCTCTATCTTTTTTGAGATGTGGCGGTCCATATTCAGTAGGACGTTTAGTGGACAAGTTAGCCGGATAACTTGTTCTGTGTGATAAACGTCTCACTGAGTGTCCCCGATTAAAGTTTTCCGACTAACCATAGCCAAATAACTTTAAACATAACTGGATATTCTTCTGATCAGGTGTTCAGCCTCCCCCAACCCCCCACGGTCACCCCAATCCTTTTCCTACAAACCCCTCCCCCCCGATACCTTCATTAGTCTTATTTCTTCACTTGGATCGTGGTAGTGTCTTACCGCGATCTGAGCCGGGCGCTTCTAACATTGTTAATCTCTTATTCTCACTTACTGTCACTGTTATGTTCGTGGACCCTTGGGCTGTTTGGAACAGAAGATGGAGTATTGTGGAGGTCCATAGCGAATGTCCCAACCAGGAGGCAGTTCGGAAGCTCAGTGCTGGCTGACGCTCTGGTCTACGGTGAAGTCTTTTACGACCAAGGACGAGACCCTCACTGGACAGATGGACGGTGTTGGACCGAAGAGGAAGAAGATTCTTCGCCCTGGAGACCGGTACTCCCCCGGGAGGAGCCCTTAGGGACACGGCCGCTGGGACTTAGGCAACTTCCTGAGGATGCGGGTGGTCCGGATGCAGGCGCTTCCAGCAGGTCGTGGGAAATCCAGAAGTCAGTCCAGGAGTCGGAGTCCAAGGATGGTCCGCAGCCAGTCCAGGGGTCGGTATCCAGAGAGCAGTCCGCAGCCAGTCCAGGATCAGAGCCAGAAGAATGATCCAAAGCCAGTCCAGGGGTCAGAGCCAGAAGAACGATCCGAAGCCAGTCCAGGGGTCAGAGCCAGAAGAACGATCCGAAGCCAGTCCAGGGGTCAGAGCCAGAAGAACGATCCGAAGCCAGTCCAGAGGTCAGAGCCAGAAGAACGATCCGAAGCCAGTCCAGGGGTCAGAGCCAGAAGAATGATCTGAAGCCGGTCCAGGGGTCAGAGCCAGAAGAACGATCCGAAGCCAGTCCAGGGGTCAGAGCCAGAAGAATGATCTGAAGCCGGTCCAGGGGTCAGAGCCAGAAGAATGATCTGAAGCCGGTCCAGGGGTCAGAGCCAGAAGAACGATCCGAAGCCAGTCCAGGGGTCAGAGCCAGAAGAATGATCTGAAGCCGGTCCAGGGGTCAGAGCCAGAAGAACGATCCGAAGCCAGTCCAGGGGTCAGAGCCAGAAGAATGATCTGAAGCCGGTCCAGGGGTCTGAGCCAGAAGAATCAACAGCGGAGGGAAGGCAGAAGCAGGACGAAGACAACCAAGACCACAGCAGCACAAACCAACTCCAGGAACCTAGTTGCAAGGCACTGGAGTGAAGTAGATGCAGGGTACATATACCCTGAAGGCGTCTGACGTCATCCACAGGTGTAGCAGCTGAACAGATGATTTTCCCGCACTGGCCCCTTTAAGGAAGGCTCCTCCCCGCGCGAGCGTGTCAGGGGGCGGGGCCAGCCGCGCCGAGCCGTCGACGTCTCTCCCAAGGAGGGAGAGACGCGCTGAAGGGCCTGCAGGCCCGGGGAACCTCCGAAACGGCCCGGGCCGCCCCCGAGGTAGGTGGAGGGACCGGGGCACGGCCCGGGACCGCAACAGTCACTCACTTTTACATTCACTCATTGTTCTCGTTTTATTCACACCATCACTCTCTGTTATTCTCACTGATACAGTCACTCATTGTTCTCACTCTGCTGTTCTCATTCACTCTTACTGTCACTCAGTTACAATCACTCATTGTTCTCACTCACACCATCACTTTCACTTTCTGCTACTCCCACTCTTACTGTCTCTCACTGTTACAATCACTCATTATTCTCACTCACATCATCACTCTCACTCTCTGTTACTCTCACACTCACTCATTTTTCTCACTCACACCATCACCCTCACTTTCTGTTACTCCTATGGTTACTGTCACTCACTGTTACAGTCATTCATTGTTCTCACTGACACCATCACTCTCACTCTTTGTTACTGTCACTGTTACTGTCAGTTATTGTTCTCACTCTCTTTGTTATTCACTCACTGTTACCGTCACTCATTGTTCTCACTCTGCTACTCTCACTCTCTGTTACTCTCAGTGTTGTGCTCACTTATTGTTCTCACTCTTTGTTATTCACTCACTATCATGATCACTCATTGTTCTCTCTCTGCTGCTCTCACTCACTCAGTCTCTTGACTGCAGCCTGGGACTGCTGCTCAGATCCTCAAGGGCCATAGTTCTGTCTCTGTGATCTTGAACAAGTCACTGGATCCCACCCTCTCTGAGCCACTGAGCAGTGGACACGGACGATTCATTTTCATGACGAGAGATCTCTCACAGTGTCCTGTTCACGGATGCCATTTGATACACAACGTGGGCCCCACAGAACTGCAAGCTGCACTTTTGAAAATGCACAATGTGGGAACCACATTAAACCTTTAGAGATGATTTCATTCCTCTGGGCCTTAACTCTACCCCTTGCTGCGTGTTTTCATGCATGGGAGGGGAGGCAGCTTTCAGAAAGCACTTTTACATAGGTAAACACATTTTACTCATATAAGAACCTTTGACTATTGCCCCAGTACAAATACTGTCAAGTATTAACACATGTCCCAGACCCTAAACATTTGTGCATTCACTCCAGGCAAATAAACCCTAACAGCTTTTATCTAAGCTTTATCAGCTGTGAGGGGATCTAGGGGTTTCTTTGAAAACCCAAAAATGGTAGAAGCCACTAGGGATGTGAATCGTTTTCCATATCGTCTTAACGATAGAAATCGTGTGGCAGGGCAAGAAAATCGTGTTAGGCACGATTTTTTAGTTTAAAAATCGTTAAAAATCGTTTTTTCCGATTAGTGCGCACTAACTCGAGTTAGTGCGCACTAACGGAGAGTTAGTGCGCACTAACTGAAAATGATACAATTTGACACTTTTCAGGTCAGTTAAGGTCAGTTTAGGAATGAATATGTATTCCTATTGGCTGCCCTCTTATTTATTCATGTTACCAAGCTTCCCACTGACAGTATATGGGGGATGGGAAATGGAAACAGTTGGTAGCTTGACAAAACAAGTAATGTGATCAGTCAATGTGACTAGAACTTGTGCCCTAACCCTGATACCAGGGGTATTGTGATCTTCCTGCACACAGTGCCCTATTCCTGATACCGGGGGTGTTGGGATCTTCTTGCACACATCCCGGTATCAGGGATAGGGCACTGCATGCAGGAAGATCACAACACCCCTGGTATTAGGGATAGGGCACTGCGTGCAGGAAGATCACAACACTCCTGGTATTAATAGGGATAGGGCACTGCATGCAGGAAGATCACAACACCCCTGGTATCAGGGATAGGGCACTGTGTGCAGGAAGATCACCCCGGAGGAGTGAGGGTCAGGCAGCTCCCCCCTGTCTGTGAAGCCAGCCTCTCACTAGTAATGCAGGGAGGGAGCTGTCTCAGACTTCACCATCCTCCTCCCCCCCCCCCTCACCCACACACCATTCACTAGCTGGGACATGGGGGAAGTCAGGAGTGAGGGTCAGGCAGCTCCCCCCTGTCTGTGAAGCCAGCCTCTCACTAGTAATGCAGGGAGGGAGCTGTCTCAGACTTCACCATCCTCCTCCCCCCCCCCTCACCCACACACCATTCACTAGCTGGGACATGGGGGAAGTCAGGAGTGAGGGTCAGGCAGCTCCCCCCTGTCTGTGAAGCCAGCCTCTCACTAGTAATGCAGGGAGGGAGCTGTCTCAGATTTCACCATCCTCCCCCCCCCCCCTCACCCAGACACCATTCACGAGCTGGGACATGGGGGAAGTCAGGAGTGAGGGTCAGGCAGCTCCCCCCTGTCTGTGAAGCCAGCCTCTCACTAGTAATGCAGGGAGGGAGCTGTCTCAGACTTCACCATCCTCCTCCCCCCCCCCTCACCCACACACCATTCACTAGCTGGGACATGGGGAAGTCAGGAGTGAGGGTCCGGCAGCTCCCCCCTGTCTGTGAAGCCAGCCTCTCACTAGTAATGCAGGGAGGGAGCTGTCTCAGACTTCACCATCCTCCCCCCCCCCTCACCCACACACCATTCACTAGCTGGGACATGGGGGAAGTCAGGAGTGAGGGTCAGGCAGCTCCCCCCTGTCTGTGAAGCCAGCCTCTCACTAGTAATGCAGGGAGGGAGCTGTCTCAGACTTCACCATCCTCCCCCCCCCCCCCTCACCCACACACCATTCACTAGCTGGGACATGGGGGAAGTCAGGAGTGAGGGTCAGGCAGCTCCCCCCTGTCTGTGAAGCCAGCCTCTCACTAGTAATGCAGGGAGGGAGCTGTCTCAGACTTCACCATCCTCCCCCCCCCCCCTCACCCACACACCATTCACTAGCTGGGACATGGGGGAATTCAGGAGTGAGGGTCAGGCAGCTCCCCCCTGTCTGTGAAGCCAGCCTCTCACTAGTAATGCAGGGAGGGAGCTGTCTCAGACTTCACCATCCTCCCCCCCCCCCTCACCCACACACCATTCACTAGCTGGGACATGGGGGAAGTCAGGAGTGAGGGTCCGGCAGCTCCCCCCTGTCTGTGAAGCCAGCCTCTCACTAGTAATGCAGGGAGGGAGCTGTCTCAGACTTCACCATCTCCCCCCCCCCCCCTCACCCACACACCATTCACTAGCTGGGACATGGGGGAAGTCAGGAGTGAGGGTCAGGCAGCTCCCCCCTGTCTGTGAAGCCAGCCTCTCACTAGTAATGCAGGGAGGGAACTGTCTCAGACTTCACCATCCTCCCCCCCCCCCCTCACCCACACACCATTCACTAGCTGGGACATGGGGGAAGTCAGGAGTGAGGGTCAGGCAGCTCCCCCCTGTCTGTGAAGCCAGCCTCTCACTAGTAATGCAGGGAGGGAGCTGTCTCAGACTGGTATCAGGGTTAGGGCACTGTGTGCAGGAAGATCACAACACCCCTGGTGCCAGGGTTAGGGCACTGTGTGCAGGAAAATCACTTAAAATCTACACTTACCAACAATCAATTACATATATTTGAACTGTGTACAGTTCCAGCCAGGACCACCTTTCTAAAATGCACAGTGATTGGCAAATTCAACATGCACTAGCATTTCAGGTGCCTGCTAACAAAAATAATAAACAAACAAGTTCTAGTCACGTGAGTGCTGATCATTACATTACTTTTTTTGTCAAGCTTCCAACTGTTTCCATTTCACATCCCCCCAACCATTACCTCAGTGTTAGCCTTGGTAACATCAATAGATAAGAGCATAGCCAGCCAATAGGAATACATATTCATTCCTAAGTGACCTTTACTGACCTGGGAAGTGTGAACACTTTGTTTCATTTTCTGTTGGTGTTCGTTAGTTTCCAGTTCCATTTCCCATCCCCCCAACCATCACCTCAGTGGTAACCTTGGTAACATCAATAGATAAGAGGGCAGCCAGCCAATAGGAACACATATTCATTCCTAACTGACCTTCAGTGACCTGGAAAGTGTTTATTTGTATCATTTTCAGTTAGTGCGCACTAAATCGAGTTAGTGCGCACTAACTGGGAGTTAGTGCGCACTAACTCCCGTTAGTGCGCACTAACACGATTTAACGATTTTTAACGATAAATCGTTAGAATTTCTATTGTATCGTGTTCTATAACGATTTAAGACGATATTAACATTATCGGACGATAATTTTAATCGTTGAAAAACGATTCACATCCCTAGAAGCCACCCCCCCCAGACTCTCTTCTCACCTCAGTTAGACTTTGCAACAGGCTTGGAGAGACCTGATGTTTCAAAATGAAATCACAGAACAACAAAACCAAGGATTACGAAGGTAAGAGGCCTGTGAGGCTCGGGGTGTGCCCCCTCCCACTCTGCACGTTCAGCTCATGAACCTGCCTCGGGCTGTCTGTCTGTCTGGAGAGGGAATCGCACACACCCATCCTCCGTTCATGGCCTCAGCCCACCCTGGTCAGCCCTGACAGAATAATCCAGTTCCGGCTTTGATCCATTGCCTTATGTGGACTTCCTGCCTACTTGGAGAAATTGGTTCCACATTTGATCCTCGAGAGACCCAGGCAGGCCAGGTTTTCAGGATATCCACAGTGAGTATGCATGAGCTAGATTTGCACGCACAGCTAGCTCATGCATATTCATTGGGGATATCCTGAAAACCTGGCCCACCTGTGTCTCTCGAGGACCGGAGCTGGCCACCCCTGCTTTAGACCAATGAACAACTGTTCAGGCACTGGTGACGCAACCGAAGATTGAAAGTGAACAACGGTGCTGTTTTGGGGGGGTCTGTGGGTTAACCCCGCGAACTGCTGCCCTCACCTTCCTAGCCGGGCCCCCGGCCCACCTCGCAGCAGGATGCTGACGACCTCCTCTTGCCGCGCTCCTCCTTAGGCATGGGTGCAGCCAACGCTGCTGCATTTAAAGGGCCCACAGCAGGAAAAGCCCCTCTGTGCTTCCTGATGACCTCACGCAGCCAGGCCCCTCTCTCATTGCCTCAGCAATAGTTCTCACTACTCTTAAGTAGAGTATGCGGCTTCCAGTGACTGTTTCTTCAGTTCCAGTGTCATTGTTGCCCGCCCGTTCTTCTCCTCGCCTTCCCGCCCTGCCTATCAGACGGATAACTGGTTTGACCTCAGCTTGATCTAGGATATGCTTGACCGCAGCTTGCCACTGACCTTTGACTGCCTCCGGACATGCCTGCCCTATGCTGCTTCGACCTAGCTACCCTATGACGAACCTCTCCACCATCAGCAGAGGCCCCCACCTGTTGGCCCCGGCACCCAAAAGCTCAAGCCGAGGGGATTGAAGGCTGGTGTAGGTGAAGCTCCACAGGGCTCCTCCCTGTAGATTGTGCCAATCCTGCCTTGGCCCAAGGGTCCACAAACAGTACAAGTGCCGAGAGAAAACTGGGCCATGCCAATGCAGACGCTTCTCTTAGTCCCCTACCAATGCATTCTCTCCGCAGCTCCTCATTCCCTATCTTCTCTCTCCCCCCGCCCTTCCTCTCAAGCCCTGCTTATCGTCTGTCCCCTTCTCCTCCACCACTGATCTCCGACTCCAGGCTTTCCACCTTGCTGTGCCGTATGCCTGGATCAGACTTCCTGAGTTGGTGCGTCGTGCTGCCTTTTTAGCTGTATTCAAGTCCAATCTAAAAACTTACTTTTTGAAACTTCTTTTAAATCCAAAGTATACAGTATCTCTAGCATATACTCCTTACAGCTACTGTCTGTCATGTATATCTGCCTTGACTAGATGTAAGCTCCAGGGAGTAGGGCTCCCTCTTATGTGTGCCTGTAGCGCTGTAAAAATGATAAATATTTATAGTAGAACATAGTGAGAAATCTTGAAATAGCCAAGTACCCTTACCATGTGCACTTACGGCTGATGTCCAAGAGAAACTTCCCATGTCATCCACCAGACCAGCTGGCACCACAACATATAGTGCTTTGCTTGGATGCAGGCAAGCACCATTGCCCAGATCAGGGCCCTATAATCCAAGGGCATCTGCCCAGCCAAGCTGGGAGGAGCATTAGGATCAGCCAGCAGTGAGGTTTGAATTGGGGACTGCTTGGATGGGGGCACAGTGCCTTGCCCTCTGAACTATAGGGGGGTACTGATGAAAATTGGAATTCCTCAAGTGAAGAGACCCTGACAGCAGAGCTTGAGGTCACATTCTAGAGAGAGTCCAGATTGGCCTCAGGTTCTTCAAAAAGGATTTCTGGGAACAATGAAGTGAAGTGTCCCTAGCAACTTGAAGGCTGCTTGACATTTGGATTTGGAACTCATACCTGGCCAGTTTGGAATCTGATCCTGACTGAGTTACCTTACTGAACTAGAATGTCATGTCCTTGCATTTGGACCTACTCAATACAGAGGCTGGATAGATATCAGCTACCTGAATAAGCCCAGTTTGGAACCTGACAAGTTGGTAGACCAAGAGATTCCTTGCTTTGCCTTCTGGGACCCTCAGCCTGAGAGAAATTGACCACAAGATGCATTGGGTTAAAACCAGACTTGGATCAGCTTCTTGGGGTTGACTTCATTTGGGAGGTGGCACTAGTGGTCCTGCAGGTCCCTCCTTCTCCTGTCTCTGCCTCTGGCAAAGCTCTTTTGGTACCAGGGCCCCTGGAGGTCAGAGGCAATGGAGCATTTTTCCCAAGGGGAGAGAAACCCTTCCGCACATGTGGCACTTAGCACTGGCGACGTCTTTGCACTGAGCCACTCAACCCCTGGCTCCCGCACCATACCCGAGCATGCTCCCAGTTCTCTCTCTAAATTACATTCTGTTTTTTTTGTATTGCACAGGTATAAGAATTAACCAAAAATGTTATAATTGAGGAGCCTTTGAGACCACCTTCAGATGTCCTCTCATGAACTCCATCTTACCTTAGTCCAATAAACGGTTTCAGAGCCTGCAAAGATTCCAGCTCAATTCACCCATCACTTCTCACATGTCCGAATTTCTTTCTCCTGCACTTCCTGCAGATTTTCTTATAGACGATTTGAATGCCTAAACTCTAGGCCTAGCCCTCTGGTTTTTATTGGTGTACATTTCATCTCAAGATCCTCCTCCTGCTTACCAGTCAAGACTTAGTCAGAGTTCCCGGCTCCAGCCCCATCCGTCCTGCATCAGGGTCATGGGATCAGCCTGGCTTTCAGGATCTGTGAGGGGGGGGGGGTTGTGTCTTCCTCTCACATCCTTCTCGCAGTCTGCACTAGTGTGAATCCTATAACTACAGGGTGGTGGGGAGTGGGGGGATCAATACAGGGAAAAGGAGGAGGGCATTCGAATCACAGCAGCCCTGCGTCTTGTTTTGAAGGATCAGATTTGTTTGATTCACTGGAGAGAGTTCACTTTTTTGGCTTTCACACTAGATGAGAAAGGTTAGAATACATTAGAATAAGATGAAGGAAACCTAATCTGGATTTAGCAAGAAG
This sequence comes from Rhinatrema bivittatum, assembly GCF_901001135.1. Lineage (NCBI taxonomy): Eukaryota > Metazoa > Chordata > Amphibia > Gymnophiona > Rhinatrematidae > Rhinatrema > Rhinatrema bivittatum. The sequence continues at coordinate 303,470,199 of NC_042621.1, forward strand.
GCGTTAAGGTGGGAGGAAGGACAACGAGAGTGGAGCGAATTCACCAGAGGAGACCCAGCCTGGTTAGCACCAGGGCCTTTTCCCGCCTTCCATCACCTCAAAATGGAGCTTGCAAAGCAGTCAACAGTGGCTGCTTATTGATGGCAATTACTCAGACCCTTCTTCCTTGCTGGCTCAGCTGAAGCAGAAAACTTCCCCCGCAAGAAGAGAAAAGGCCCCTCCGGAGCTGCGTTCCTTCACCTGCAAAGAAAGGGAGAGCTGGAGACTAAGAAGCTTAAATTGACCATTGTGCCAAAAGAAGTGAAAAGGAGCTGGCTGAGGGGCGCACGCTCTATAGAGTTTGGCAGCTGAGTACGGAGGGGGTTTGCCCAGAGCTCTTTGTACCTTTGTTGATAAACAACAGGGCTTTACAGTCTGATTTCCTCCTCCGTCACTAGAAGCCATAGATGGGAATAATTCTGGAAAAGATTCAGCAGCGATGGAGCTCCAGGCTGACTGGATAAAGTATAAACGTTGGCAAGTTAAACGTAAGACATTGATAAGACAGGCTAAGAGAGAATTTGAAAAGACGTTGGCCATAGAGGCAAAAACTCACAGTAAAAACTTTTTAAAATATCTGCGAAGCAGAAAGCCTGTGAGGGAGTCAGTTGGACCGTTAGATGATCGAGGGATTAAAGGGGCACTTAGAGAAGATAAGGCCATCGCGGAAAGATTAAATGATTTCTTTGCTTCAGTGTTTACTGAAGAGGATGTTGGGGAGGTACCTGTACTGGAGAAGGTTTTCATGGGTAATGATTCAGATGGACGGAACCAAATCACGGTGAACCTAGAAGATGTGGTAGGCCTGATTGACAAACTGAAGAGTAGTAAATCACCTGGACCGGATGGTATACACCCCAGGGTTCTGAAGGAACTAAAAAATGAAATTTCAGACCTATTAGTAAAAATTTGTAACTTATCATTAAAATCATCCATTGTACCTGAAGACTGGAGGATAGCAAATGTAACCCCAATATTTAAAAAGGGCTCCAGGGGCGATCCAGGTAACTACAGACCGGTTAGCCTGACTTCAGTGCCAGGAAAAATAGTGGAAAGTGTTATAAACATCAAAATCACAGAACATATAGAAAGACATGGTTTAAAGGAACTAAGTCAGCATGGCTTTACCCAAGGCAAGTCTTGCCTCACAAATCTGCTTCACTTTTTTGAAGTAGTTAATAAATACGTAGATAAAGGTGAACTGATAGATGTAGTGTATTTGGATTTTCAGAAGGCGTTTGACAAAGTTCCTCATGAGAGGCTTCTAGGTAAAGTAAAAAGTCATGGGATAGGTGGTGTTGTCCTTTCGTGGATTACAAACTGGCTAAAAGACAGGAAACAGAGAGTAGGATTAAATGGACAATTTTCTCAGTGGAAGGGTGTGGGCAGTGGAGTGCCTCAGGGATCTGTATTGGGACCCTTACTTTTCAATATATTTATAAATGATCTGGAGAGAAATACGACGAGTGAGATAATCAAATTTGCAGATGATACAAAATTGTTCAGAATAGTTAAATCACAAGCAGATTGTGATAAATTGCAGGAAGACCTTGTGAGACTGGAAAATTGGGCATCCAAATGGCAGATGAAATTTAATGTGGATAAGTGCAAGGTGATGCATATAGGGAAAAATAACCCATGCTATAATTACACAATGTTGGGTTCCATATTAGGTGCTACAACCCAAGAAAGAGATCTAGGCGTCATAGTGGATAACACATTGAAATCATCGGTTCAGTGTGCTGCGGCAGTCAAAAAAGCAAACAGAATGTTAGGAATTATTAGGAAGGGAATGGTGAATAAAACGGAAAATGTCATAATGCCTCTGTATCGCTCCATGGTGAGACTGCATCTTCAATACTGTATATAATTCTGGTCGACGCATCTCAAAAAAGATATAGTTGCAATGAAGAAGGTACAGAGAAGGGCGACCAAAATGATAAAGGGGATGGAACAGCTCCACTATGAGGAAGGGCTGAAGAGGTTAGGACTTTTCAGCGTGGAGAAGAGACGGCTGAGGGGGGATATGATAGAGGTGTTTAAAATCATGAGAGGTCTAGAACGGGTAGATGTGAATCGGTTATTTACTCTTTCGGATAATAGAAAGACTAGGGGGCACTCCATGAAGTTAGCATGTGGCACATTTAAAACTAATCAGAGAAAGTTCTTTTTTTACTCAACGCACAATTAAACTCTGGAATTTGTTGCCAGAGGATGTGGTTAGTGCAGTTAGTATAGCTGTGTTTAAAAAAGGATTGGATAAGTTTTTGGAGGAGAAGTCCATTACCTGCTATTAAGTTCACTTAGAGAATAGCCACTGCCATTAGCAACGGTAACATGGAATAGACTTAGTTTTTTGGGTACTTGCCAGGTTCTTATGGCCTGGATTGGCCACTGTTGGAAACAGGATGCTGGGCTTGATGGACCCTTGGTCTGACCCAGTATGGCATGTTCTTATGTTCTTATGAATATTAATCGTGAATCTCCTTGCTGGTTAACCCTGGAAAAAGAAAATATGTTACCTTTGCATTCTACTTTACCTTCAACTCTGAAGACTCCGATTCCATTTAAGGGTTAACACAATTCTTTGATCTACTGTTAGAACACATTGGAAATTGGACATTGCGTTAACGCATCAGTGGAGGGACTCATGCTTGATTCCACTGTGGCGCAACCCATTATTAAAGATGAATAATAAATGCATTCATTAGCTCGAATGGCAAACAATGGGCATCTGGTATCTGGGTCATATTATTGACAAGGGAACGTGTTCCAATTTTTTTTTTTTTTTTTTTATATAAACAATTTTTATTGCATTTTAGCATAAAACAAAGGAACAAGTAGTGTGTTGAATACAGGCATCCTTCAGCATCCAACAAGCCCCAACAATGACAAATGCAATCCCCCAAGGAAAATATGTATACCACATGGACCCCCCCCCCCCCCAGCCGCCCTCCCCCCGCCCAAGTCCAACTAGTCCATACTGTGACGTAAGGTAGCTCAACCATTAAGCAGCAAACTCCGCGCCCTATGAGATAAGGATTGGATGTAAGGGTCCCAAATCTGCAGAAATTGTTTTCGTCGCCTCGGGTCATGACGGGCAGTCATCCACTCCATCTGCATCAGCCGATGCCATTGATTCCTCCAAGTCCAGAAAGAGGGCGCCTGTGCCTCCTTCCATTGCAGTAGAATCACCTTCTTTCCCACAAAACAGGCTTTCATAAATAACAAGCGATGTCCAGCATCCCGGATACGCAATAAGGGAATGCATTCAAAGAGGGTCAAGAGGGGAGAAGCCGTCAGGGGAGTATCCAGCAACCTAGTCAAATAACAGACAATACGTTTCCAAAAGGATTGGATAACAGGGCAGCCCCAGAACAAATGAGATAATGTACCTCTGTCCCGAGCACATTTCACACACAGGTCAGACGAAATCAATGCAGAACGAAAAGCAGTCTGGGTAGACACATAAGCCCTCCACAGGAACTTAAATTGCATTTCTCTATAATAAGAAGCAAAGGAAATCCGGGCAATACGTTGAAAGCAAGTACCCAGCTGCCTGGCCGTAACCCCAAACTGACCCTCTGCGTTCCAACTCTCTGCCAATGCTGAGCAGGGCGCACGGTAGGTCAACGTGCGCAGCTGCTGGTGGTAGTGCGAAAGGGAGGGCGTGGAAGCCCGGTCCAAATGAAAATATGTCTTGAGCTTCCGGACCCCCTCCAGAGCCAAACTGTCCCCCGGAAGGGATTTAACATAGTGAGAGAGCTGCAAATATTCAAAAACAGATATACGTTGCAGATTATAATGGCTGGCCAATTGTGGGAGGGTAAACAACTGACCCAGATCATCAAAAATATGCCCTATTTGCATTATCCCCTGAGCCGCCCATCGCCGAAAAACGAGAGACGTGGACCCAGGGGTAAAGTCAGGATTGCCTTGGATAGGAAGAAAATGACGTGTTCCAATTTTATAGTGGAAATGTGGTTTATCCAGATCACAGAATTTTAAATGGCTATAACTTAAGGCCTATGTTTTACATAATGGTGCAGATCTTGTTCCAGAACGAGAAAGTCTTCATATTTGTAAGACAGCTTCAAATTTCTGTAAAAAGCTTAATTCAAATTACACTTTAACTGGAGTAGAGAAAGTTTGGGGTAAAGAGATCGGGAGTCTGTTGGGCCATTCCATTTGGGATAAATTTTGGGAAAAGTCAATAAGGATCTCCTCCTGGCAGCTTTGGCTCAGACTCCATTTTATTGCACATAGAACAGCATGGACACCTGTCAAATTGCCAAAAATAATCAAATATAGAAAAGATAACTGTTTGTTTTGTAACATATCTAGATACCTCAGCCTGTATGCTGTATGAATGTTCTAACATCAAACAGTTCTGGAGTTGACTGTGCTCTAGAATATAGTAAATATTGATCGTACAGGAAGAGTTAACCTTGGCCATTGTCATTTGGAGATCTCCTGTCTTCTGTCATCAGGTTCTTTTTTTCTAAATGCAAATTGATTGATCTCTTGTTAGTGGTAGCTCCTAACGTAATTCTTTCAAACTGGAAGACTAGTGGAAATACATAGAAACATAGAAACATAGAAATGACGGCAGAAGAAGACCAAATGGCCCATCCAGTCTGCCCAGCAAGCTTCACACACTTTTTTCTCTCATACTTATCTGTTTCTCTTAGCTCTTGGTTCTATTTCCTTTCCACCCCCACCATTAATGTAGAAAGCAGTGATGGAGCTGCATCCAAGTGAATATCTAGCTGATAAGTTAGGGGTAGTAGGGGTAGTAACCGCCGCAATAAGCAAGCTACACCCATGCTTATTTGTTCTACTCAGACTATGTTATACAGCCCTTATTGGTTGTTTATCTTCTCCCCTGCCGTTGAAGCAGGGAGCTATGCTGGATATGCTTGAGGTATCAGTTTATTCTTCTCCCATGCTGTTGAAGCAGAGAGCCATGCTGGATATGCATCGAAAGTGAAGTATCAGGCACATTTGGTTTGGGGTAGTAACCGCCGTAACAAGCCAGTTACTCCCCGCTTTGTGAGTGTGAACCCTTTTTTCTTCTCCCCTGCCGTTGAAGCAGGGAGCTATGCTGGATATGCGTGAAGTATCAGTTTTTTCTTCTCCCCTGCCGTTGAAGCAGAGAACTATGCTGTATATGCATAGAAATAGAAGTAACAGGCTTATTTGGTTTGGGGTAGTAACCGCCGTAACAAGCCAGCTACTCCTCCCTTTGTGAGTGCAGATCCTTTATTCCACATTTCCTCTTGCTGTTGAAGCTAGAACGATGTTGGAGTCACAGTAAGCATGTGTATGTTTATTGAATAAGGGTATTGTCTCCAGGCAGTAGCCATCATTCTGGTGAGTCACCCACTCTTCATTGGCGGCCTCTTGACTTTATGGATCCACAGTGTTTATCCCACGCCCCTTTGAAGTCCTTCACAGTTCTGGTCTTCACCACATCCTCCGGAAGGGCATTCCAGGCATCCACCACCCTCTCCGTGAAGAAATACTTCCTAACATTGGTTCTGAATCTTCCTCCCTGGAGCTTCAAATCGTGACCCCTGGTTCTGCTGATTTTTTTCCTACGGAAAAGGTTTGTCGTTGTCTTTGGATCATTAAAACCTTTCAAGTATCTGAAAGTCTGTATCATATCGCCTCTGCTCCTCCTTTCCTCCAGGGTGTACATATTTAGATTCTTCAATCTCTCCTCGTACGTCATCCGATGAAGATCCTCCACCTTCCTGGTCGCCCTTCTCTGTACCGCTTCCATCTTGTCTTTGTCTTTTTGTAGATACGGTCTCCAGAACTGAGCACAGTACTCCAGGTGAGGCCTCACCAAGGACCTGTACAAGGGAATAATCACTTCCCTTTTCTTACTCGATATTCCTCTCTCTATGCAGCCCAGCATTCTTCTGGCTTTTGCTATAGCCTTGTCGCATTGTTTCGCAGACTTCATATCATTAGACACTATCACCCCAAGGTCCCTCTCCTGCTCCGTGCACATCAGCCTTCCCCCCCCCCATCGAATACAGTTCATTCGGGTTTCCACTCCCCATATGCATGACTTTGCACTTCTTGGCATTGAATCTCAGCTGCCATATCTTCGACCACTCTTCCAGTTTCCTTAGATCCCGTCTCATTCTCTCCACTCCTTCCGGCGTGTCCACTCTGTTGCAGATCTTAGTGTCATCCGCGAAAAGACAAACCTTGCCTTCTATCCAGTCCGCAATGTCGCTCACAAAGATATTGAACAGGACCGGTCCCAACACCGATCCTTGCGGTACACCACTTAAAACCGCTCTCTCTTCAGAGAAGGTTCCATTTACCATCACACATTGTCTTCTGTCCGTCAACCAATTTGCAATCCAGGTCACCACCTCGGCACTCACTCCCAAGCTTCTCGTTTTATTCACCAGTCTCCTGTGCGGAACCGTGTCAAAAGCTTTGCTGAAATCCAAGTATATGACATCGAGCGCTCTTCCTCGATCCAATTCCTTGGTTACCCAGTCAAAAAAGTCAATCAGATTTGTCTGACAGGATCTTCCCCTGGTGAATCCATGTTGCCTCTGGTCCATCAATTCTCCGGACTGTAGATAGTTCACTATTCTCTCTTTCAGCAGTGACTCCATTACTTTTCCCACCACCGAAGTGAGGCTGACCGGTCTGTAGTTGCCAGCCTCCTCCCTGTTCCCACTCTTGTGAAGCGGGACCACCACCGCTCTTCTCCAATCACTCGGCACCACTCCCGTTTCTAGGGATCTATTGAACAGGTCACACAGCGGAGCCGCCAGAACATCTCTGAGCTCCCTCAATATCCTTGGATGAATCCCATCAGGCCCCATGGCTTTGTCCACTTTCAGGTTCTTTAGCTCTTCCCACACATTTTCTACTGTAAAAGGATTTTCATCTATTCCACTTCCCACCAGTTTTTTGTTGTGTAGAGATGGTCCTTCTCCAGGGTCTTCTTTAGTGAACACAGAGCTGAAGTATTCGTTTAATATTTCTGCCATTTCTTCGTCTCCCTCTACACATTGATCATTACCACCTTTCAATTTCACTATACCACTTTGGATCTTTCTCTTTTCGCTGATGTATCTGAAAAATGTTTTGTCTCCATTTTTTATCTCCTTGGCAATCCTCTCTTCCGCTTGACTTTTTGCCAACTTGATTAATTTCTTTGTCTCCCTCAGTTGAATCAGATATTCTTCTTTGTGTTCCTCCCTTTGGGATCTTTTATATATCTTGAATGCTGTTCTTTTAGCTTTAATTTTGTCAGCCACCTCCTTTGAGAACCAGATAGGTTTCAATTTTCTTTTGCTTTTCTTTACATTTCTAACGTATAGAGCAGTTGCCTTGGTGATTGCTCCTTTTAGATTGGTCCACTGCTGATCCACATCTCTCTCGTTCTCCCATCCTTTAAGTTCTTCCTCCAGGTACTTCCCCATTTCCTCAAAGTCTGTGTTTTTGAACTGTAAAACTCGGGTCTTTGTGGTTCTTTTCCCTATTCTTTTAGTGATATTAAACCATACCGTTTGATGATCACTGCTGCTGAGGTGGGCACCCACCTGGACATCTGAGACATTATCTGCATTAGTGAGCACTAAGTCGAGTATAGCTCCTTCTCTGGTGGGTTCCAACACCATTTGTTTGAACAAAGATACTTGCATGGCATCCACTATCGCTCTACTATTTTTAGTTTCTGCAGATGGGATTTTCCAGTCTACATCTGGCATATTAAAGTCACCCACGATCACCACTTCTCCCTTCTTACCTATCTTATGGATGTCTTCAACCAGATCTCTGTCCAGCTCTTCCTTTTGGTTTGGAGGCCTGTAAACCACTCCAATAGAAATGGACACTCCGTCATCTTTTTTTAGGTCGAGCCATAGAGCTTCTTCCTTACCCCAACTTCCTTGTAGCTCAGATGCTTGGATGTTGTTTCTGACATAAAGAGCCACACCTCCCCCTTTTCTATCCTCTCTGTCCTTCCTTAACAAGTTATAGCCTGGTATTGTTGTATCCCAATCATGAGATTCTGTGAACCATGTCTCTGTGATAGCAACAATGTCCAATTCTGCCTCAGTCATTAGGGCCTGCAGATCTGGGATTTTATTTCCCAAACTATGAGCATTTGTGGTCATAGCCTTCCAGGTACTCTCTTTCAGGTTATTGCTTTTCCTGGACTCCTTATAAGATATTAGTTGAGATTTGCTATTCACTTCACTCTCTCTTTTTTTAGTTGTGCCACTGTTGACAGAGTTATCCATCTCAATTAGATTTTTTTTTTGGTTATGGATCTTGAAATACTGCATGCATTGTGTTTTTTCTCTCATTTCTGGTAACACTACAATGTTTTTCTGAAGAACTTCTTCAGTTTTTAATATAGAGATGGCTTGTTGTTCTTTTTGCATTTGGCACATTGTGTGTCTCCTCATCACAGGTCTAATTCTACCTGAGCCCACTGTATTCCTGGATTTTAAAGAACTTAATGACCTGTTTGAGTGGGGGGGTGTACCTGTTGGCTGCCCATCTGTCAAAAATGGGTGACTGTGGGGCCTACCTGAGCCTAATGAATCTCCTTTTCTTGACTCCTGGTTTTTTTGTGATATTGGGGAATTATGTTCTGAGTAATGCAATGTGGGTGTATTACTTTTAATTGAAGCTAATTGATCGTTAATCTCAGTCAGCTCCTTTTTCAAGGAAGAGAGTTGTGCACAAATTGGGCAAGCTCTAAGTGTCCAGATGCTTTCCCTCAGAATACAGGCTCCACAGCAGTTACATTGGATAGTCCTCATCATGGGAATTTGTGAATTGTATTTTCTTGACTTTTACCAATGCACTAATTTATCTCGCTGCCAATGGTACTTTAGGCAGTCTTTATTAGAAAACAAGCCCCAGGGATGGGTGGGTAGAGGGGCAGGGTGGGGGGGAGTCAAACAGTTAAGCCTGGGACAAGCTGGGTTAAGCAGGGCACCTCTGGACGGCTCCTTGCTTTTGGTCAATTGTTTTAAAAAACAGTCTTTATGCCCCAATTTTTGTTTGACCAACTTATTTATGCCAGCTAATTTCAAAACAGAGAGACTTAAACAGTTTACAAGCTGGAGAGCGATTTGGTATGGGGGGTGGGGGTTTTTTTTTGTTTTTTTTTTCTTTTTTCAACTTATGCAGCAGACAACAAAATTAACTTACTAGAGTAATATCTTACTATCAAGAACTGAAACACACACTATAATTAAAATTAAAACACACAGGAATTAAGAACAGAAGCTTTCTACACAAATTCTAAGCAACAGCAGATATACTTAGCTCAATGCAATATACACTGCCTCCAAGAGAACACACTCTAACGTGTGCCCAGGACCACAATGGCTCTCCTGCTCAAGGTCTGAGACACACCCAATTCAGTTAGATTACGTCACTTCAGGACTGCTCCTTGCTTTTGGCCAATTGTTTTAAAAAACAGTCTTTATGCCCCAATTTTTGTTTGACCAACTTATTTATGCCAGCTAATTTCAAAACAGAGAGACTTAAACAGTTTACAAGCTGGAGAGCGATTTGGTATGGGGGGTGGGGGGGGGTTTTTTGGTTTTTTTTTTCTTTTTTCAACTTTTCAAACGTTATGGGATTTAGTCTCTTTGATGCTCAAGTGAAACTCGAGGAATGGTCTAAGGTCTGGCAACTAAGATTTAATGCTAAAGGTGCTGAGTAATACATTTAGAGTGCAAAAGCTCAAAGGAAAGGTAGAGTAGTGGAGGTGAATCGAGGGGTGATTATATCTGATGATGCTAAGGTGGCCAAACAGGTGGGTAAAGGGACGATAAAAGCCAGAAAAATGCTTGGCTGTATAAGAGAGGAATGGTCAGCAGAATAGGGAGGTGATATTATCCCTGTATAGGTTCCTGCTGAGACCTCACGTGCAATACTGAGTACAGTTCTGGAGACTGCACCTTTACAAGGATAGAAACAGGATGGAGTCGCTCCAGAGGGGGCTACTAAAATGGTCAGTGGTCTTCTTTCTAAAGCATAGGGGGAGAGACTTAAAGATCTAAACATGTACACCCTAGAGGAAAGGGGAGATAGGGGAGATATGATAGAGACATTCACATATCTCAAAGGTTTCCATGCACAGGAGGGGAGCCTTTTATAATGAAAAGGAGGCTGTAGAATGAGGGGTCATGAGATGAGGTTGAAAGGGGGTAGATTCAGGAGTAATCTTAGGAAATATTTCTTTAAGGAGAGGGTGGTGGAGGCATCTAACGGCCTCCCACTGGAGGTGGTGGATACAAAAACAGTCTCTGAATTAAGAAAGCCTGGGGTAAACACAGGGGATCTCTATGGAAGTGATGCTAAATTATTTGGATGGATGGGCAGACTGGATGGACCATACGTTTGGTTTGGGTTTTCTTTGTCGTTATGTTTCTATGATGCAAATATGAAACAGTGGTTGCAGAAAGGTCAAATCAGCTTGGTGGATATAAAGAAATTTGGCTACCCTTAGATGTATTGAGAACATAAGAACCTGCCATACTGGGTCAGACCAAGGGTCCATCAAGCCCAGCCTCCTGTTTCCAACAGTGGCCAATCCAGGCCATAAGAACCTGGCAATTACCCAAAAACTGAATAGGCTGGACCAGTACAACAGTGAATCGTGCAGCTTATTTCTTGTGATGCATTAATAAAAAAAAGGGAAGTGACCAGAGAGCAGTGAAATACATATAAAGATGTCTTTTCCCCATCCCTTCCTGCCTCTACCCAGCCAAACAATTCCCGTTCCAGAAGAAGGGTTTTGTCGTCCTTCTCCCTCTTCCTATGGGAGGCATTGAAGAGCTTTGCCTCTCTGCCAGTTTGGGGATTCGAACCTTCTCCAGCAGGGCGGTGTTTGCTGCCTTTCATCCTTGGCTGTTGCCCCAGGAACAAGCCCTCCCCATTTGGGAGATTTTCCCCCAACAAGGTCCTTTGCATGGAGAGGAGAGGAGAAAGATCCCGCCCCGGTCTTTGAGGTCCGTACGTGAAAGAAGACCTCCAATTTCCAGATCAAAATATCAGAGGGGCAGGCGGGCGCAATCCTTTCCAGCGCTGACACATGGGAAAAAAACAAACCCATAATCCTTTCTCATTTTTTTAACTCTTGTTTTCAAAATTATTAAACATAATTCCAGTCAAGAATATTGACATTACAGAAATACGACAACCCAAGAAAAAGGCAAAAGAGAAAATAATACAAGCTCAGTTGTCTGATGAGACCACCATTGGGGACTGAAACTGATGGTTATTTACTCTTTTGGATAATAGAAAGACTAGGGGGCATTCCATGAAGTTAGCAAATAGCACATTTAAAACTAATCGGAGAAAGTTCTTTTTCACTCAACGCACAATTAAACTCTGGAATTTGTTGCCAAAGGATGTGATTGTTATGAATCGGCTCCTGAAGAAGGAGGAGTTAGCAAACTGTTATGATCTATTCCTCTTGAAGGGAGGAGTTAGCAATCTGTAATGAATCTGCTCCTGTGGAAGGAGGAGTTAGCAATCTGATATGCTCAGCTCCTGTAGAGGGAGTAATAAACAATCTGTTAGGGTTTAGACTGCGAAGTAGCAATCTGTTATGAATCTGTTGCTGAAGACTCCTGATGGAGAAGGAGTAGCAATCTGTTACCAGCGGAGTGCTTGGAGAGGGCACCCAGCTGTAGAGGAATGTAGATAGGTGGATCCTTGGGCCGATGGCAGATGACTGCACCCCCAGGAGGATTTCCTGAGAGGGACCACCGGCTAGGCTTGAGTATGGAGACAGACACAGATAATTCTTTTATTAGACAGGTTAGTAGAACCACCAGAGGTGGCAGTAGTGAGTTGATATGCCCGGCAGTGCTGAAGTCCCTCAGGAACTGGAACAGCGATCCCAGGGTTGCTGAGCTGTAGAGAAACTATAGATAGTGAGTAGACAGGGTATGCTGTGTTCATAGCCAGAACTGGATGACAAAACTCACATAAGGACTTTAGGAAGCTCAGGGTTAGGCCCTCGAGGAGCGAGTACCTGGTTCCAGGGAAAGCTCTGAGAGAGTGATGGTAACTCACAAATGTCTGTATCTGCGATAGCTTTCAGGCAGTAGAGAATCTTCAGAGTGTTCAGGAACATGGGCCCTCGAGGAGCGAGTACCGGTTCCTATCTGTAATCTGAAAATAAAGAAAAGAGAGCGAGGCCCCCGGGGAGCAGGTACCCCTGGTAAGTTCGAGGAGGCAGAGTAGCTTGGGAGTAAAGCCGAAGCAATCCCCCTTACTAACTCGATTCATTTAGCGAATACTGAGACCTTTTATATTGGAAGCGGATGACGTCATCTCAGGGGGATGCCCCCGAGGTTTGCGCCCTTGCTGGAACATCAATCGGAGCGCGTGCGCCCTACGTCATCAGGAACATGGCAGATCCATAGCATCGAGCCGGTCTGGGGATGCCGGAGGGAGACGACAAGAAGACGCCACGGCAGCAGACCGTCCATCCGACCTGGAGGGAGTCGCCACTGAGGCAAAGAGTGCGGAGTGACGGCGTCGAGCAGCGAAGGACGCAACAGTACCCCCCTTTAAAGGGTGATCTCCTCTTCGGGTACCAGGCTTACGTTTCAAAGGATGCGCGAAGTGAAACTGAGGAAGCATCTCTTTGTCCAAGATATTGGTCTGAGGCTACCAAGTGATCAAATCGGGGCCGAAGCCTTCCCAAATCAGAAGGTATTCAAAATCTTGCCTCTGTTACAAACATCCAGAATCTCTAGATCTAGATTTCTAAGTCATCTTCTGCATTGATGACAGTAGGTTCTTGAGATTTGGAAGAATCAGAGTGTAATTGATGATATCAGCAGCAATGGGTAGAGCTGCTGTGGACGTCACTAAGGAATTCAGTGGAAGTTGTGAAGTTGAAGAATGTCCAAAATCCACTTCCAAAGATGACTCTCCAGTAGAAGATGCTGGATGAGAGATGGTAGTATAGCAGCAATAGCTAACTGCTGTAGACATCACTGTGACTTCAACGGAAGTGGAGATGTTGGGATAGGTCCAACCCCACTTCTAAAGGTAACTCTTCAGTAATGTAACTGGATGCGGTGTTGACTTCAGCAGCAATAGCTTAGCTGCTATGGACGTCACAGAAACTTCAATAGAAATGGCAATGTTGGGGAACGTCCAAAACCCACTTCTGGATAACTCTTCCGTAGAAATGCTGGAAAAGAGATGATGGCAGCACCAGCAAATCAAACAGGCTGGTAGCTAGAGATATCTTCTTCGGATCTAATTGTGCTGTAGTGCTTCAGACACGACTTCCGAGTGAAACAATTGTAGCAGATCTCTCTAAGGTATAGTCCGTGAAGACGGTAAGATGTAGAGCACCTTCTAGCCATGGCGAACATAGCAACCGCTATGAATATCAGCAGCCAGGAATAGAACGGCTGTGGACGTCATTAAGATCCTCAAGAGAAGTGGCGATGTAAAGGAAAGTCCAAAGCTCACTTCAAGTTGTGATGCAATAATGGATCTTCTAATTTGACGAAGGGACTCCTCAGGTCTTCCACAAGACGTCTGAGAATAAGGTTGCCTCCTGCACCTGAGTCCACCAGGGCAGGGGTCTGAACCGTGGCTGGTTCAGAGGTCACAGAGACTGAACGAGAGACCGGAGGAGATAACGCAGTATGGCCCAAGAACAGTCCTCCCGTGGGACTTAGGCCCGGCCGTTTCCCAGATGAATGGGGCATGTAGAGACATCATGGCCAGGCTGACCACAGTACATGCTCAGGCCGCGTTTCTTCCAAAATCTTCTCTCCTTTGAGGTCAAGCGACCATGACCAAGTTGCATCGGTTCATCTTTATCAACAGCAGGAATTGCTGGACCAATCCGAAGTGCAGGAGTACTGGCCTGTTTCAACCCAGTTAACACCTTAGGCCGGAGTTCCTTCACCTTGTCTCGGAGCCGACAACCATCCGAGCAGCTAAGGCTTTCAATTCTTCCAGCGAGTCAGGTGTCTGGCGAGTGGCCAGCTCGTCTTTCAAGCGGGTATCCAGGCCTCTGCAGAGAGTCTTGAGACAACTGGGGTCCCAGCGAAGTTCCACTGCAAGAGTCTTGAATTCTATGGCAAATTCAGCCAATGATCTGTTGCCTTGCTTCAAGTCCACTAAAGCAAATCCGGCAACAGACATACCAGCAGGGTCATCAAAACCGGATTTAACAAGTCATTAAATCCTTCTATGTCCTGTAGAATAGGGTCCTTGCGTGCCTACAAGGTAGATGCCCACGACAAGGCTCTCCCATCCAAGTATGACAGGATGTAGCTGGTCTTAGAGAGGCCTGTGGGAAACAATGAAGGCTGTAAGGTGAAATGCATGCTGCACTGATTCAAAAACCCCCATGTCTTCTGGAGTTCTCCGGAGAAGCGAATAGGAGCAGCCAATGGAACAGCAGTCTTTATAGTTACCTCCTGTAACTGACCTTCTTGGGTAGAAGCTGTGCCTTGTATCTTCTGTGTGTGAAGCTGATGGAAAGCTGCAGTAAGTTTCTCCAAGCTTTCTTGCTGTTCTGAGATGCGTTGAGCCAGGCCCGGTATAGACTGCAAGCGGAGAGGTGTGCCGGGTCCATGGGGTTACTGACATCCCATACCTTAAGCTGGATTCTCAGGAGTACTGCTTCTCCAATTTAAAGCCGGATCCACTGGACTTAGCAATCTATTATGCTTCGACTCCTGAGGAAGGGGGAGTTAGCAATCTGATATGCTCAGCTCTTGTAGAGGGAGTAGTAAACAATCTGTTAGGGTTTAGACTGTGGAGTAGCAATCTGTTATGAATCTGTTGTTGAAGACTCCTGATGGAGAAGGAGTAGCAATCTGTTACCAGCGGAGTGCTTGGAGAGGACACTCAGCTGTAGAGGAATGTAGATAGGTGGATCCTTGGGCCGATGGCAGATGACTGCACCCCAGGAGGGGATCCTGAGAGGGACCACCGGCTAGGCTTGAGTATGGAGACAGACACAGATAATTCTTTTATTAGACAGATTAGTAGAACCACCAGAGGTGGCAGTAGTGAGCTGCTACACCTGGCAATGCTGAAGTCCCTCAGGAACTGGAACAGCGATCCCAGGGTTGAGCTGTAGAGAAACTTTAGATAGTGAGTAGACAAGTCTGTTGTGTTCATAGCCAGAACTAGATGACAAAACTCACATAAGGTCTTTAGAAGGCTCAGTAGCTGGAAAGGGTTAGGCCCTCGAGGAGCGAGTACCTGGTTCTAGGGAAAGCTCTGAGAGAGCGATGGTAACTCACAAATGTCTGTATCTGCGATAGCTTCCAGGCAGTAGAGAATCTTCAGAGTGTCCAGGGACATGGGCCCTCGAGGAGCGAGTACCTGGTTCTAGGGAAAGCTCTGAGAGAGCGATGGTAACTCACAAATGTCTGTATCTGCGATAGCTTCCAGGCAGTAGAGAATCTTCAGAGTGTTCAGGAACATGGGCCCTCGAGGAGCGAGTACCTGGTTCTAGGGAAAGCTCTGAGAGAGCGATGGTAACTCACAAATGTCTGTATCTGCGATAGCTTCCAGGCAGTAGAGAATCTTCAGAGTGTCCAGGGACATGGGCCCTCGAGGAGCGAGTACCTGGTTCTAGGGAAAGCTCTGAGAGAGCGATGGTAACTCACAAATGTCTGTATCTGCGATAGCTTCCAGGCAGTAGAGAATCTTCAGAGTGTTCAGGAACATGGGCCCTCGAGGAGCGAGTACCGGTTCCTATCTGCAATCTGAAATAAAGAAAAGAGAGCGAGGCCCCCGAGGAGCGGGTACCTCTGGTAAGTCCGAGGAGGCAGAGTAGCTTGGGAGTAAAGCCGAAGCAATCCCCCTTGCTAACTCGATTCGATTAGCGAATACTGAGACCTTTTATATTGGAAGCGGATGATGTCATCTCAGGGGGATGCCCCCGAGGTTCGCGCCCTTGCTGGTACATCAATCGGAGCGCGCGCGCCCTACGTCATCAGGAACATTTTATTTATTTATTTATTTAACAGTTTTATATATCGAAGTTCTGGTAACAAAGTTACTAATCAATTCGGTTTACATTACAACAATTAAATTGACAGTATATAGAATAATGTCTTACAGAGAACAGGGAAGATTGAACTTGGAAAAAATAAATAATAAAATAACTTAAGGAGAGCAATAAATAACTTCAAGGGAGCAAGGAGAGTACAATTTAAATACAATATAATTTGAGGCCAAGTGAATATATTTTCTTGAATTAAATATGTCGGGCCTGAGGTCGATTGTTAAGATGTACAGATTGGTTATTGGGATTGGGAGAATGCTTGGTTAAACAACCAAGTCTTGAGTCTCTTTTTAAAGGTGGGTGCCGATTCTTCAATTCTAAGGTCAGGAGGGAGTGAGTTCCAGAGTTTAGGGCCAGCGGTGGAAAGAGCTCTTTTACTTAGTGATGTTTTGAGCGGATGGGCCCTTGGCGTGCCTCTCTGGGCTAGCCTCGTCGGACGGGAGGTGGTGTGAAGCTGTAAAGGGATGGTGATGTCAATTGGAGAAGAGTTATTGATGACTTTGTGGATTATTGTTATGGTTTTATAGAGGATTCTCTGATTGATGGGGAGCCAGTGAAGGTTCTTTAAGATGGGCGTAATATGGTCCCTTTTGTTGGATTTGGTTAGAATCCTCGCAGTGGCATTTTGTAATAATTGTAGAGGTTTCAAAGTGTTTGCGGGCAGACCAAGAAGTAAAGAGTTACAGTAATCTATTTTCGAGAATATTATTGTTTGTAGAACATATCTGAAGTCTTGGAAATATAGGAGGGATCTTAGTCTCTTTAATACTTGGAGTTTAAAGAAGCAATCTTTTATAGTGTTATTGATGAAAGCTTTGTAGTTCAGCAGATTGTCCATGGTGACCCCAAGATTTCTGACCTGGGTGGAGAAGGCTGGAGGAGATAAGGAGTGTGTGTTAAGTGAGGAATAGTTGCCATCTGGAGTGATGAGCAGAAACTCTGTCATGGCGGATCCATAGCATCGAGCCGGTCCGGGGATGCCGGAGGGAGACGGCAAGAAGACGCCGCGGCAGCTGACCATCCATCAGGCCTGGAGGGAGTTGCCATGGAGGTAAAGAGGGCGGAGTGAGGGCGTCGAGCAGCGACGGACGCAACAGTGGTCAGTGCAGTTAGTGTAGCTGTGTTTAAAAAAAGGTTTGGATAAGTTCTTGGAGGAGAAGTCCATTACCTGCTATTAATCAAGTTTACTTAGGGAATAGCCACTGCTATTAATTGCATCAGTAGCATGGGATCTTCTTAGTGTTTGGGTACTTGCCAGGTTCTTGTGGCCTGGATTGGCCACTGTTGGACACAGGATGCTGGGCTCGTTGGACCCTTGGTCTGACCCAGTCTCTCTCCGGCACCCCAGCACTCTCAGCCTTTCTCTGAGTGCAGCAGATTCTTTTCCCTCGGCTGCTCTCACTCACTCACCCTCTCCATTCCCACACTCGAGCTGCTCTCCTGAGGCGAGGCTTGAGATCACCTCCCTTCCCGCCCCTCTCACTCATACCCCCTCCCCTTTCCCTTTCTTCCACTCTCACTCCCTCTCCTCCTTTTTTTCCCTCCCTCCTCTCTCAGTCACATCCCCTATCCCTTTCCTTCCTTTTTTTTCTCTATTCCCTCCACCCTCCTTTTACTCACACCCCTACTCTTCCCCTTTTCTCCCCTTCTCACACCTCCTATCATTTCTCTTTTCTCCACTCCCCTCTCTTCTTCCCACCCCCTCACTCACACCCCACCATTCCCCCTTCCCTCCACTCTCACACCATGTTTCTATCTCCTTTTCTTCCTGCCTCCTTACTCCTCTCCTTTCCATTTTCTTCCAATCCTGCCCTCTCACTCACACCCACTACCCTTCCCCTTTGTTCTCTCCCCTCTCCCTTCATCTCCTCCCCTCTCCCTCACCCCATCCTTCTTCTTTCCTTCTCCTCCCATTTCCCTTTTCTTCCCTCCCCTCACTTATACCACCTAACCCTTCTTTCCTTCCCTCTACTCCCCCTCCCTCTTTACTTCTCTTACCCTCTCACTCACATGCTCTTCCCTTTTTTTCTCCCTGCCCTCTTATTCATACCGCTATACCCTTCTCCTTCCCTTCCCTCTCGCTCCTCTCCTTCCTCTTTTTTCCTCCCTCCTCTCTCCCAGCTTCCCATCACCGGTGAGGGGTGGGAACCCCCTGGCATCTCTGAACTGGGGCGCCATGCGGGTTGTCTTCCTGCAGGTGGGGGTAGGGAACCTTCTGCCACCCCCGTGACATTTACCTCCTGCGGCCGTTGCCTCCCCCTGCCTAACGATAGAGCAGCCCCTGCAGTCTCTCTTGCACCCTGGCGCATAGCAGAACGTCCCACGCTTTCTCCTTGCGCTCTGATAAATGTCACTTTCTTTTTGTTGTTTTTGTTGTTTTTCAGGCGCCGTGCATCCGAATGCACTCCCAGAGGAAATTGCACGCTGCTGCTTTCTTGAGAACATTGTGTGTTCTGCAAAGTATGAGTTAGTTTTGGTTCCCACAGGGACCCATTTTACTGCAGCCTGCTGAAAAAAACCTACAGCTGCTGAGTCACAGCCGGAGGACACAGCCGCTCACGTCCCTGCAAAAGTACAAACAGAAACTTTTTTTCTTTCTGATATTTTAGGAGTTTAACCCAATTACATTTCTTTTTTTTTTAATTTTTTTTTTATGCATTTTAACAAACTACAAGTATCCACTTGTTAAAGAAATCTCTTACATACAGAAGGAAAATATTTATAAAAACTAAGTTATCCGCCAGTGCACAACATATTTCTGTATTGTAAGCAAATAGAAGAAATATAGGGGAGAGCAGATTATAAGAGCGACAAACTTTCAATTAGTAATATTAAATTCACAAGTTTATCTGGCGATCTGAACAAGCCCTTCACTAATTTAACATACACTCCAAACAGCAGGATTATATGGGATTTGGGCGAGTATCCAGAAAGGATCCAAGTTGTATAGGAACAAAAAACCACACATCTCTGATCCTGAAAGAAAACACAACATTTGCAGGGAAATTGCAACTTAAAGGTAGCCCCTTTTCGTACAACTTCCTCTTTCCTATTAAGAAACTCTTTCCTTCTTAATTGGGTCTGCTTAACTGAATCTTGATAGCAACGTACTTTTTGTCCAAAAAAAGGAACTCGGCTGTTTCTGAAATATTGTTTAAAGATATTGTTCTTATCCATAAGAAACGCGAATGTTACTAATAATGGTCTACGCTGCGAAACTATAATTTCCTGTGACGATTCCAATAATGTTGACAGGTCTGGTAAAGCTTGATCTTCTATATCGTTTGGATTGTCCTCAGTTGCATATAAATAGTACGCCTTGGTTCTTACTGGTTTAATTTCTTCCGGGACTTTCAAGACTTGCGATACATACAGCTTGAATAAATCCAGTGGGGCAATGTTTCTTAAGACAGGAGAATTAAGAAATCTTAAATTGTGCGCCCCAAGATTATTCTCAATCTTTTCTAACCTCCTGTTTACCATGTCGTCATTTGGAAGTATGGACGATTGTATTTTTTCCATTTCAACAACACAAGTCTCTAGCTTTTCAGTTTTATTATTTTGCATCGCTATTTCTGTTGCATTATGCTGAACTTGTTGTTTAATTTCCATTACTTCTTTTGTTAATCCCAAAATGGCCTTTTCTAAAGACTGAAGAGCATCCCAGATTGAGGAAAGAGTTATTTCAGGTGCTTTCACCAGCAAATGTCCTTTCTTAGATGCCTCCTGGTCTGCCCCGTTTCCCACTCCTGCTGCTGGACCGACGCCCTCTCTAGGGCTCGAGGATTCCAGCCTTGCTGCCATTTCCAACCCTTCTCCCCCATCTCCTAGGGAGTGGTCTACCTTGGCTTCTGGCTCCTGCTTGGTAAGTCCTTGCGATGTTATACCTCGTTCAACTGCTTCCACCTCCCTCCGGATTCCCTCCGTTGGGCTTGCAGTTCCTCTCCTGCTTCCGTCCTCGTCTCGGCCCGGGGGCACCGGTCTCATTGGTGATCCGGGGCTCAATGATGTCTCGGTTGGGGAGGCAAGCTCTCGCTCGCCAGCGACCCGTTCTCCCGAGCATAAGTGGAGGCACCACTGCGAAAAAGCTCCCGATCCTGGGCTGCGTCGTCTCCGCCGGTGTGGAGGCAGTCTCGCCACACCGGACCCGGGCTTTGCGCTTGGTGTGCGGCATCAGAAACGGTTACTATTAGAAAAAGAAATTCGGAGCTCCTCGCAGCACAACCGTTCAGGTCGCCATCTTGGAAAGCTCCCACAACCCAATTACATTTCTGTAGGTGAGACAGGGGGTCCCGGGAGCATTCAGTCCCCGGCCCCAGTCTCTTTACAGCACCGGAATCGGGCCTCAGACCAGCTCCTGTTTTAGTACGAAAGGGTCCAGGGGGAATGGGACAGAGAAGGGAGAGGCTCTGCCGATATAAAGGCCAGCAGCTGGCAGAAAACTGGCCCTTAACATTGGCCGGTTTAAAGGGTTTGCCAGCCACCCACCTCCCTGAAAGAGAAGTGGCCAGGCTGGCTGAACAGTGGCCGGTTGGCTACCCCAGTGGCCAGTTAGCTTCATTTAAACATTCCTAAGCTCGTACCTCCCAGCTCCGGCCCCATTCTTATCAGAATGGGCTGATTTTCGGAGCTGCCCGGTGTCACGGGGGCATAGCCTCATGGAGCCACTCGTGCATCGCACCCGGGTCCCTTTCCACCAAGTCTCTGCTGTAGTAAATCACCAGCAAAGGAAAAATAAAATTACAAACTGAAAACGAAGGACCCTAAACATACTGGACAGCGGCTTAACCCCTCGACTTTCAAATCCCATCCTCAGGAACCGCCAGGGGGTCCCTGTGAAGGGTAACCAACATATGCATATGGCTCCTGCATGTTTTCTTTTCTGAATTGTATTTCTATATATTATCTCCATCACTAGGGATGATTGATTATAATCTGGGAAGCGATTCATAAATAAGTTCTCTGCACCCCACCGGCAGAAAGAAAAGAGGACTCCGAGGGAAA
Organism: Rhinatrema bivittatum; assembly: GCF_901001135.1. Classification (NCBI taxonomy): domain Eukaryota; kingdom Metazoa; phylum Chordata; class Amphibia; order Gymnophiona; family Rhinatrematidae; genus Rhinatrema; species Rhinatrema bivittatum. Next base: position 303,491,314 of record NC_042621.1, read on the forward strand.
GAAGAGAAGGGGCTAAGAGAGGAAGGAGATGAGGTGAGGCAAAGGAAGGGAGTGTGAGGGGAGGAGTGAGTGTGTGAGAGGAGAAGAGGGATTAAGTGAGAAAGAAGGGAAGGGGTGAGTGAGAGGAGAGGGGAGTGAGAAGAGGGACCTGAGGGAGTGAGTGGGGAGGGGGAGGAGAGGGGTGAGTGAAAGGAGATGGAAGGGAAGGGGCTAAGAGAGGAAGGAGATGAGGTGAGGCAAAGGAAGGGAGTGTGAGGGGAGGAGTGAGTGTGTGAGAGGGGAAGAGGGATTAAGAGAGAAAGAAGGGAAAGGGTGAGAGTGAGATGGAAGGGGTGTGTGGAGGAATGGGGAGGGGGGGAGTGAAAAGAGGGACCTGAGGGGGTGAGTGGGGAGGGAGAGGAGAGGGAGGAGAGGGCTGAGTGAGAGGAGATGGAAGGGAAGGGGTGAGTGAGTGGGATGAGTTGGGAGGGGAGGGTGGAGTAAGGAGAAGGGGTGAGTGGGAGGGAAGGGGGCATGTATTACAGGAGAGTGGAAGGGAGAGAAGGCAAGGGGCTGAGTGAAAAAAGAGGGAAGGTAAGGAGAGGGTCTGAGTGAGAGGAAACGAAAGGGGAGTGAGAAAGGGTGGGAAATAGAGAGGGAGCAAAAATGTGTGAGTGGGAGAGAGGGCAGGACCACCTATGGTGCAGCAATTTTGGGGATGGCACAGCAGTGGCAGGACTGTGACAATTGTACCTCTGTCCTTCTTGCCCATATTGGCCTGGAAGAGGACCTGGCCAGGTGGGAAGGAGGAGGAGCAGTGCCAGAGTGTGTGGCCAGCAGAAAGAAGCAAGAACAGAAGAGAAGGTAGAGGCTGCTGCCACTTGTGCGTCCCAGAGGGGAGGAAGAGAGAATGTGTACGTGTGTGAGTGAGAATGAACATGTGTGTCAGAGAGTGTGTGGCCAGCAGAAAGGAGCAAGGACAGAAGAGAAGGTAGAGGCTGCTGCCACTTGTGCGTCCCAGAGGGGAGGAAGAGTGAATGTGGACGTGTGTGAGTGAGAGTGAACATGTGTGTCAGAGAGTGTGTGGCCAGCAGAAAGGAGCAAGGACAGAAGAGAAGGTAGGGGCTGCTGCCACTTGTGCGTCCCAGAGGGGAGGAAGAGGGAATGTGGACGTGTGTGAGTGAGAGTGAACATGTGCGTCAGAGAGAGAAGGTAGAGGCTGTGGCCACTTGTGCGTCACAGAGAGGAGGAAGAGTGAATGTGGACGTGTGTGAGTGAGAGTGAACATGTGCGTCAGAGAGAGAAGGTAGAGGCTGTGGCCACTTGTGTGTCCCAGAGGGAAGCAAGAGAGAATGTGGACGTGTGAGTGAGAGTGAACATGTGTGTCAGAGAGTGTGTGGCCAGCAGAAAGGAGCAAGAACAGAAGAGAAGGTAGAGGCTGCTGCCACTTGTGCGTCCCAGAGGGGAGGAAGAGGGAATGTGGGCGTGTGTGAGTGAGAATGAACATGTGTGTCAGAGAGTGTGTGGCCAGCAGAAAGGAGCAAGAACAGAAGAGAAGGTAGAGGCTGCTGCCACTTGTGCGTTCCAGAGGGGAGGAAGAGTGAATGTGGACGTGTGTGAGTGAGAGTGAACATGTGTGTCAGAGAGAGAAGGTAGAGGCTGTGGCCCCTTGTGCGTCACAGAGAGGAGGAAGAGTGAATGTGGACGTGTGAGTGAGAGTGAACATGTGTGTCAGAGAGTGTGTGTGCAGCCTCCTCGCCACCACTTATCCATGACAGTCCTGAGGTGACTGGAAATCAAAATCTCCCAGGTATGGAGTACGAGGAATTTTCTAATTCTTATTAGTTTTAATTGTTGGGTAGTATTTGATGGGTCTGCTGTTTTGAAATATTTTATTGGTTCTTGAGAATTTTTTAAACATTTTTATGAGTTTAATTATTGAATGATCTATTTGTCAGCTGTTGTAAAATATTTTTATTGGTATGGTTTTACTGTTATGATTGATGTGTTATGTTTCTTGATTTTATTATTGGTGTATGAGTCAGGGCGAGGTTTCTGTTTTTCCTGAATTTGGCTTGTTCCAGTTTTCGTCTGCATGCTTCTATGTACACTTTATAGTTTCTTTTTTCTGCATTCGGCGAGAGTCCGTCTGTGTTCTGCGTGTGTGACCGAGGCTTTAGGTATTCTGCTAGTCTGTAGTTTCTGTGCAGGGATTTACAGTAGCCTGGCTTCTTCTGTTTTCCTAATAAGAGGTGTATTGATTTTTACGGCTTGGTATAATATTCGTGGTGTTCTCTTTGCATAAGTGGATTTTTGGTATTGATTGTAATTGTAATTCGGTTTGCTCATAGCTTTACAATAGGCTTAATACTGTATCTGTTCCAAGTATCTTTTATGCAGGGTTTTCTAGTTGGCACCACAACAGTGCATGTAAAAAGAATATACATACAGTTGTGATATGTTTCCCTGCGAAGATTATACGTTGAATGTCTTTTTCCTGTCGAATCTGTTATTATAAATGCATAATTTGTATTTGTACACGGCGAGGGCTGCGGTGCAAGGCTGTAAGGTTTTCCTAGGGAGCCCAATACCCTTGCACTGTCCTGGGGAGAGTCTGCCACACACAAAGACCCCGCCATTCACCCATCTCCCAGGGGGAAAATGCTGGGGAAAGCACGAGCTGCAGGTCATAGGGTTCCTGGGACCGTTGGAAGACTGAGGGGTCAAAGGATGAGGCTGTGGCGGAAAGACTGAATGAATTCTTTGCTTCGGTGTTTCCTGAAGAGGATGCTGGGGAGGTACCAGATATCAGGGATGCAGCCTTCCTCCCCTTCCCGAGGTAAAATGTGCGTTTGGCCTGTGCTGAATGCATGTTTTGCACTCAATGCGCTATTTTTAAAACTCCCGGTGCCTTTCCATGGAATTAGCTTACGGCATCGGGAGTTAAAACGAATTAGAAATGTGCACTGACGTCCATCACCCAGTTCCGTAATGCCCCGAGTCCCGCGAGGCTGGCCAGCTGACCTCCTCACGCTATCTCTTGTACCCTCCTTACAGGCGATCCTATCTGCTCTCTTCAACACGCATTACACATCTCAGGAGATCGGCTCTCTGGCGCTGCAGGATTTCCTGGCTGCTCTGCAAAAATACGCCCCTGTGAACAAGGTGAGTGCAAAGCAGAGGGTGTGCAGGCCGAAAAAACACTCGGTCCCTTTGTGTTTTTGTGCCTTTCATGTTTTCTTTTTAGTGTCTGCTGTTCACGTCCCCGGGGGGGAAAGCTAAACAGACCTAACATGCCCCTCGCACGTGTTTGTCGTGTAGCGAGCATGTTCCCGTAATCCATACGGCTCGTCCTGCACGCGTGCTCCGGTTATGTGCACAGACTCTGCAGGACTGCGGGCTGTGAACACCCAATGATCATCGCAGAAAGCAGAGACGCCAGCTCATCTGCCAGGGGCACCCCCCCCCCCCCCCGGTGTCCTCTTAACCATCTCAGTTCGGGTTCTGGCTCAGAACTTGGCACAGGTTCCCTGTAACTGCGCCTCTTCTGGACGTGCGCAGTCTGGAGTAACGGTGCCTTTTTCTCACGATCGCAGACATTGCCGATGCAAATGCCCTTGGTTGGATGCGTCCACAACCCCTTATGCTAGAAGGAGATTATCGCATCCAAAACGCCCGTCCAACCCCCCCGCGAAGGTAATAGCGCTCCTGACATGCAAAAGCGTGTCGATCAGGCTATTAGCTGTTCTCCCCCAATTCAAAAAAAAGTGCACATTTTAACCTGCCCGGAGGAGGTGTTAATTCTCGAGGAGCCCAAAACAATAACAGAAAAGCAGGAAATACTGCTTTTCTGTTCCTTTTTTCAGTTCCTGTGATGTTAAGTCGGAGGAACCGGAATAATAGAATATTTTTAAAAATTAGGGTGCCAGCAGTCAGGGTAGGAAAACGGCAGCCACCTCTCCCTGGGCGCCCGCTGCTGAGGAGGCGCTAGGGGCGTGAGGTTTCTCCCAGTGCCTCCTTTTAACCGCGGCATTCGGGAGAGGTGGATCAGCGCACATTAAGGGAGCCGGCGCTCGCGTTTAACGCGCAGTGATATTGCATCGGCCCGAGTGAGTGAGCACACGAGAGGAAATCGCCGTAAATGCAGGAAACTCGGCGCGTTAAAAGCAACGGGGTCCATATTCAAAAGCGTTTTGCCGGCTAACTCAGGGGCATAACTGGGAGGAGCTGACTTAACCGGCTAAGTCTAGTCGAGCCAGATGCCGTCCCAAAGTTACCAGCTATATTCAATAGCGCGGCTGCATTTACACCTCCAAAGTTAGCTGGATAGGTTTAACGGGTTAACTTTGCTACCTGGACTGTGTTTGAATATGGACCCAATGTCAACTGCAGCGTCACAGTCTGACCAGTAGGCCACATGTACTAAAAGGGGAAAAGCCCTTTCACTATAATCAGACCCAGAGAGAGCAGAAGCCATGCCAGGCCCAGACAGGGTCAAGCCCTGGTTCGTGTAAACACAAGTAGCCTCAGGATTTTCCTCATTTTTCTGCCTGCGGCGGGGGGAAGGAACTCTCAGTAAATCTGACCCCTGGACCCTTCTTCAAAGCCAACAAATAGCAGTAGCTGGGCCCATTGCAGCCATGGCTGCCCTGGTTTTGCTGGTGTCTGGAAAGGGTGCGCACAGCCAGGGTAAGAGTGTAAGTGGCCCGGCTCTGCGGCACTCCCTGTGCTCCACTTCGAATGCAGAGCCCACACTGTGTCCCGTGGACCTCTGTGCAATTGCGCCTTGCTAGGCCTTACCAGGATTCTTCCTGGGCCTGGCTTGCCAGCTGACCGCAGTCTCTCTCGGTGGTGGCCTGTGTTTTGGTTCTCCAGTGACCAGCTCTCTTCTTTGGCTCTGCTTGCAGGTGATCGCTCTCCTGGGCCACGTGCTCTGTGGGACTCTGGACCCCTCCGTGCTACGTTATGCTCTGCTCATCGCTGACCTGCTGACCTCTGTCTCGCTGGTGGCTGTTGGCGATTTCAGAGTCTTTGCTTCTCAGGTGTACCCCTTCCTGCAGGTCTGTGTGTGTCTTATTTATTTATTTATTTATTTATTTAGGCATTTTTGTATACCGACCTTCCTCACAAGATATCAAGTCGGTTTACAATACAAAATATACATTGCACAAGCAACTCTAATAAAATTACAATAAATGAAATCTCATAATATAAAATCATAATAACAATATAAAATTAATCAAATAAAACAAACCTTAACAATAAAACCATACTAAACTATTACTAAACATATCATTCCTTTTAAGATCTAAAAATTTTTCAATTTGCTAGTTAAGGATGCCTCTTTATCTAATGTGCGGCCCATATAGCATGCTGGGTGAAACCGCCTTGCAGACGTGCAAACACGAAAATGTGAACTTGGTGGCCTGGTTTTGCATGTGGCCCTGGGAATGCTGTGTTCGTATCCCAGGAAGGGAGGGAGCCCTTGTCATCACTCAGCACCCGTCCTTTGTGCTGGGTACGAGAGCATCTCAGACTAGGCCCTCAGCCACTGCAAGGACCAGGCTAGATGAGGGGTGGGAAGGGGGATTTGCAATATGGAGAAAGCGCCAGGTGATTGCAAATGAAGGCTCGGTCAGGCCCAGCTCTGACTGAGCTGGAAGCTCAAGGGAGCAGGAGGAAACTGCCAGTCCAAACCAGACATATTATACTCTGGTCCTAATGTGTAGAAGTCTCACTTTGTTTCATATAGTGCAGGAATACGAATCAGTTTTAACGCAGCATACGCAGAAGACAGAGATTTCAATTCATTTTTATTGACTTACTCAGTCCTTCACACACCAAGTATGGCAGAGGATGTAGAATCCAAACTGGAGGGATTTATTTCTTTGCAGGATTATTGGGTATTGCTATATTATAGTTTGTGAGGTGCATTGAGGTGGATGGAGCCCCTGCATGCCAGGAGTTGTTGGGTACATTGAGTTGGATGGAGCTCTGCAAGCTCTAATTTATTGGGTGCATTGAGTTGGATGGAGCCTCTGCATGCCCTGATTTGTTGGATGCATTGAGTTGGATGGAGTGTCTGCATGCCCTGATATGTTGGGTGCATTGAGTTGGATGGAGCGTCTGCATGCCCTGATTTGTTGGGTGCATTGAGTTGGATGGAGCCCCTGCATGCCTGGAGTTGTTGGGTGCATTGAGTTGGATGGAGCCTCTGCTTGCCCTGATTTGTTGGGTGCATTTAGTTGGATGGAGCCCCTGCATGCCTGGAGTTGTTGGGTTCATTGAGTTAGATGGATTTTCCGCATACCCTGATATGTTGGATGCATTGAATTGGATGGAGCCTCTGCATGCCCTGATTTGTTGGGTGCATTGAGTTGGATGGAGTCTATGCATGCCCTGATATGTTGGATGCATTGAGTTGGATGGAGTGTCTGCATGCCCTGATATGTTGGATGCATTGAGTTGGATGGAGCCTCTGCATGCCCTGATTTGTTGGGTGCATTGAGTTGGATGGAGCCCCTGCATGCCTGGAGTTGTTGGGTGCATTGAGTTGGATGGAGTCTCTGCATGACCTGATAGGGTGGGTGCATTGAGTTGGATGGAGCCCCTGCATCTCTGGATTTGTTGGGTGCATTGAGTTGGATAGAGCCCCTGCATGCCTGGAGTTGTTGGGTGCATTGAGTTGGATGGAGCCTCTTCATGCTCTGATTTGTTGGGTGCATTGAGTTGGATGAAGCCCCTGCATGCCTGGAGTTGTTGGGTGCATTGAGTTGGATAGAGCCCCTGCATGCCTGGAGTTGTTGGGTGCATTGAGTTGGATGGAGCCTCTGCATGCTCTGATTTGTTGGGTGCATTGAGTTGGATGGAGCCCCTGCATGCCTGGAGTTGTTGGATGCATTGAGTTGGATGGAGCCCCTGAATGCCTGGAGTTGTTGGGTACATTGAGTTGGATGGAGCCTCTGCATGCTCTGATTTGTTGGGTGCATTGAGTTGGATAGAGCCCCTGCATGCCTGGAGTTGTTGGGTGCATTGAGTTGGATGGAGCCTCTGCATGCTCTGATTTGTTGGGTGCATTGAGTTGGATGGAGCCCCTGCATGCCTGGAGTTGTTGGATGCATTGAGTTGGATGGAGCCCCTGCATGCCTGGAGTTGTTGGGTACATTGAGTTGGATGGAGCCTCTGCATGCTCTGATTTGTTGGGTGCATTGAGTTGGATGGAGCCCCTGCATGCCTTGCATTCCCTGCTCTGGAAGAAGCTGCCCTTGCGGTTTTTACAGGAGGATCATTTAACAATGCTCTGAAGAACAGGAACCTTTTTTTTCCCTCACTCAAGTTTTTAACACTGAAAGGCATAGAATGTAGCAAATCTTTTTATGGTTACTTTAAAGGAGGATGATCTGCAGAACCTAGCACTGGAGTTTTCTGCCTTCAGCGAGAACCGAATGTCTGGCCAGCTGCTCTTGGAGTACATTCTGAAGCTGATCCTGCAGGACTCAGAGCCCCTGTTTCGCGAGGTTTGCTTAAACAGTGTGATCAATTGCATTCAGCAGAAAGGAGTCTCTCCCGTGGGCCTGGCTCTGCCTCAGTGCATGCAGGGACTTAGGGAGCTCAGAACTACAGCTCCCTGCATGCAGAGGGGCAAAACCAGGTCTGGCTCAGCCTTGTCCTTCAGGACTTGGAGCCATCTGGGTGCCCCCTCCTCCATCACTGCCTCCTGTTCCGTGAAGAAATATTCCTTCCCCGCCTTCCGCCTGGAGCTTCATACTGTGAACTAGAGCAGGGGGAACCTGAACTCCGTCCTTCAGGATTTCCACAATGAAATGCGTTAGGTAAATTTGCATGATTTATACCTTTGAAGTAGTTTTCCTGCTTTCACCTTTGCCACATGTAAAGCTGATTCCACATTTCAGGAACCGCAGTCCTGGCTCTAACCTCCCCCCTCCCCTCCTCCATTCCATGCCCAGCCCTCCCTCCCCTTCCCCCACCCTGCTCCTGGTTCTTCTATCCCTTCCACCTCCCCATCCCGGCTCAGTTCCAGGTCCTTGCCCTTCTCCCACAGGAGGGCTGTCACCTGGCCCCCATGTCATACGGAGCAGGCCAGTCTACTCCTTCCTTTACCCCAGTGCATGCAGGGACTTGTAGTTCTGATTGTCTCTTTGATTTAATCTAAGAAGATCAGAACTACAACTCCCTGCCTGCAATGGGGTAACCAGGACTGGATTAACATGTTTCCTATGCCACAGGGGAGGGGGAATGGATACAGAAGATTTGGAGAGCGAGGGAAGGGTCAGGCGATGCATCGTGTGGAGGCTGTAGGGTGGTTGGTGGAAGTGGCTGGAGATCTGTGAGGTAGGCCCCCTCCTCAAGCTTCTTCATTCACTGCAGCCCCCCCCTGTAGGTCACCACAGATCCTTTCCATCCACAGAGCAGGCTGATCGGGGGCCTGGCCGTGCCCTTTGCCTGCACAGAGCTGCAATTCTGATTCCCCTAACAGAAGTACTTTTCCATGCATGCAACGGGGCGCAGTCGGGACTGGATCCGCCTGGATGAGGTGCCCGTCCCAGTTCTTGCACTGCTTCCACCTGCGTTCACAGAGCCAGGGCTGCCCTGCTTGACCTCCGAGACTGACTCTCGGGCCGATACAGTACCGTTTACCCTCTATTGGACGCGCGTTTTCGATGCGCTAGCGTTACCCCTTATTCAGTAAGGGGCCGAAACGCGCGTCCAACCCCCCAAACCTAATAGCGCCCGCAACATGCAAATGCATGTTGCGGGCGCTATTAAGTATTCCCGCACGATTCAGAAAACAAAATGTGCAGCCAAGCCACACATTTTACTTTCAGAAATTAGCGCCGACCCAAAAGTGGGCGCTAATTTCTTCGGGCACCGGGAAAGTGCACAGAAAAGCAGTAAAAACTGCTTTTCTGTGCACCCTCCGACTTAATATCATGGCGATATTAAGTCGGAGGTCCCGAAAGTTTCCAAAAGTAAAAAATAAATAAATAAATAAATTGGAAGTCGGCCGGCGGCTGTCGGGTCGAAAACCGGACGCTCAATTTTGCCGGCGTCCGGTTTCCGAGCCCGTGGCTGTCAGCGGGGTCGAGAACAGACGCCGGCAAAATTGAGCGTCGGCTGTCAACCCCGCTGACAGCCGCCGCTCCGGGCCAAAAGGAGGCGCTAGGGACGCGCTAGTGTCCCTAGCGCCTCCTTTTGCCTGTTTTTACCGCCGGGCCTAATTTGAATAGTGAATCGCGCGCACAGGAGAGCGGCCTGTGCGCGCGCCGGGACTTTACTGTATCGGCCCCGTCTGTTAGGCACTCCTTAGCTTCCTGCCTGCTGACATCGGCTCCGGGAAGAGCACATTCGTGTGATTTTAGCCAGGTCAGGAGGTCAAACAGGAGCCTGACCTGAGCATTTCCAAGGTGTCAGTGTCATCCTCTGTCAGTGCATGCCCTGTGCGAGAGTGTCACTCTTCCCTCTTGTCTCGTGTGTCCTCCTGTAGTGTGAAGACAGACTGATTGCGCACGCTAAGGCTAAGCCGGGCTACCTGTCTGCCGAGGAGCTGTTGGCCGCTGCGGAGGACCTGGCCCCGCTGGCCAGCATGAGCTTTTGCAAGCTGCTGTTTCGGCAGTCCGCCGCCTCCCTGGGGACTGACTCCCTCCCCGTGACACATGCAGCTCGTATCCTAGGACTGAGCTCCCACGCTGCGTCTGCTCGTAGATCTCTTTGCTTTTATGTAACTTCAGTGAATGTAGTTTGTAACTGAGAAAGGCCAGCGAGGGGTCTGAGGGTTTGGAGTGATGGGTCAGTGAGATCTTTCTGTATTGGCATTTGCATGGCGCTGCACTACAAACTGCATGCGGCTGCAGTGACTCCTTGCCCCGAAGAGCTTTTAATCTGAACGCGAGACAACGTGCCCGACCCCTTCCTCAGATAGCAGTTGTATTTTACAAGCTCTTTGGGGGCAATGTGGTTTCTCCCTTCTTTCTAGCTCTCCTTTTCCCTGGCTCTGCCTCTCTCTCTCTGTCAGGTTCGGGAAGCTTTATTGGCAGGACAGTGTGTGCCAGACCCAGCTCACACTCAGTACCGGGGCCCTCTCCCAAAACTCTGACATCGGCTCGCTGCTGGGGAGAAGGATAAACCTCCAAGGCCACAGCTGTGCTGTGTTTTCGATCTTGTGCAGGATTATTACAAACATTGTGCTCTTTTGATGGCGAGCTTCTGATACCCCCTGAGAGCGCACAAAAGATGCCAAGTGTGGATATGAAAACCCATGCGTCTCCTCCAAAGGATATTTCTGACCAATATCCTCAAATAGGCAGACAGGCCTACAGCCCCCCTGCCTGCTCTAATCCCCCATCCAAAAGGATGCACCAGCCTCCCACTCCCCAGGGGGAAACGACCTATTAAATAGGAAGGGCGTACGATCCCAAAACTGCTTTCCCCCTACTCGTCTTCTCATCAGCTGACCAAGCTACAAGCTCCATGGAGGGAACCCAACTCTGTGCACCTTTCACGCCCTTAACTGAGAGGCGGCAAAAGAACGAGCAAGACATTATGGATAATAAAGGTCCTCCGCTGCCATCCTTGGGGGCCTCCTCCTCCAGGCAAAGTGGAGAAGCTTCCTTCCTTAACATCCCTTCGGGTATAGAAATCAAGAGCGTTTGAGAAAAATGAAATCTAGATAATACATTCAGCATAAGAACATAAGAAATTGCCATGCTGGGTCAGACCAAGGGTCCATCAAGCCCAGCATCCTGTTTCCAACAGAGGCCAAAAACCAGGCCAAAAGAACCTGGCAATTACCCAAACACTAAGAAGATCCCATGCTACTGATGCAATTAATAGCAGTGGCTATTCCCTAAGTAAACTTGATTAATAGCAGTTAATGGACTTCTCCTCCAAGAACTTATCCAAACCTTTTTAAACCCAGCTACACTAACTGCACTAACCACATCCTCTGGCAACAAATTCTAGAGTTTAATTGTGCGTTGAGTGAAAAAGAATTTTCTCCGATTAGTTTTAAATGTGCTGCTTGCTAACTTCATGGAGTGCCCCTAGTCCTTCTATTATCCGAAGAGTAAATACCGATTCACATTTACCCGTTCTAGACCTCTCATGATCTTAAACACCTCTATCAGATCCCCCCTCAGCCGTCTCTTCTCCAAGCTGAACAGCCCTAACCTCTTCAGCCTTTCCTCATAGGGGAGCTGTTCCATCCCCTTTATCATTTTGGTTGCCCTTCTCTGTACCTTCTCCATTGCAACTATATCTTTTTTGAGATGTGGCGACCAGAATTGTACACAGTATTCAAGGTGTGGTCTCACCATGGAGCGATACAGAGGCATTATGACATTTTCCGTTCTATTAACCATTCCCTTCCTAATAATTCCCAACATTCTGTTTGCTTTTTTGACTGCTGCAGCACACTGAGCCGACGATTTCACACAGTGACACCCAGATCCTTTCCCTAGGTGGTGGCTCCTAATATGAAACGTGCCTTTTCTGCATTACTCCATTTTTCAGTGCTGATTTCTACTTCACTCATATTTTTAACCTAGTTTCCCATTTAGTGCTTTCATATTTTTATTTGCTCGCAGGCCATTTGCATGCCGTTAGCTTATTGTATCCTGCGTTAATGTGTTTTTTTAAATGTAGGAGGAAAAAAAAATCCCTGCTAAAAAATAGCCTTGCATGGTTTTATCACCTGGAACACAGCCCCTCACCAAACAGAGAATAAATGAGCAGACATGAGAAACTCAGCCCCAAACTGAATTCTGTGCTTTGCTCTTCCCTGCCCCTCCCCTCCTGTTCCCTGCAGCTGCATGGGAGGGGAGGGGCTGGAGTAAGAAGGAGAGGGCCTGAGATTGGGATCATCAGGCCAGCGCCGCCCTGAGTCCCCCTTCTGTGCTGGGCTGGGTGCAGTGCTCCCTTCTGCCTATAGGAAAAAGTGGTCCAGCCCTCAGAGCTCCCCGTGCAAGGGATCCCCACCCCCGCATACAGATGATCCCCCAAATGTATGCACGTCCCCAATATACAGGCTGATACAGTACAGTGTGCTCCGGCGGAGCGCGCTGTTAATCCGTGTTTGGACGCGCGTTTTCGACGCGCTAGCTTTACCCCTTATTCAGTAAGGGGTAACAGCGCGTCCAAAACGCACGTCCAACCCCCCCGAGACTAATAGCGCCCGCAACATGCACATGCACGTTGATGGCCCTATTAGTTATTCCCGCGCGATACAGAAAGTAAAACGTGCAGCCAAGCCGCACGTTTTACTTTCAGAAATTAGCGCCTACCCAAAGGTAGGCGCTAATTTCTGCCGGCACCAGGAAAGTGCACAGAAAAGCAGTAAAAACTGCTTTTCTGTGCACCCTCCAACTTAATATCATGGCGATATTAAGTCGGAGGTCCCAAAAGTTACCAAAAGTAAAAAAAAAAAAAAAAAAATTGAAGTTGGCCCACGGCTCGTGGATTGAAAACCGGACGCTCAATTTTGCCGGCGTCCGGTTTCCGAGCCCGTGGCTGTCAGCGGGCTCGAGAACCGACGCCAGCAAAATTGAGGGTCGGCTGTCAAACCCACTGACAGCCGCCGCTCCTGTCCAAAAAGAGGCGCTAGGGAAGCGCTGGTGTCCCTAGCGCCTCTTTTTCCGCGGGCCCTAATTTAAATAATTTAGTTAACTGAATCGCGCGCACAGGACACTGGTCTGGGCGCTCGCCCGCTGTCCCATGAACTTTACTGTATCGGCCCGATAGTAACCAGAATACCTGCACAGAAGCCCCATTCACAGCCCCCTCCCCCCCCCAGCACACACTCACACTCACACTCACACGTTGCCAACTCAGCCCAGATCAACAGAGCAAGCTGATGCAGGTTTGGTTTTGCCACATTGGAGTCATGGATTCGTAATTCAGAGTATTTAAGAGAAATCAACGGGACAATCAGAATTAGAACTCCATGCGCCCAAATGCACACAATGGGGCAACCCCTCCCCCATGCCCCGATGGTCAGCAGTGCTCCCCTTAGTTTGCATGACCCTCCCCGCCCGGTGGAGAATTAGACGTCGGCAACTTTCCTCCTAGATTCCCTGGCCCAGTTCTCCCCTCCTGGAGAAAGGAGAAATCAGTGCAGGCCGCTGTGCTCTTGCTCGCTAGGGAGACGATGGTGGGGAGACCTGCTGGCTCTCCTCCTTGATGGGGGAGGGGGGAGGTCCTCATAGCCTGCGCTCCTGTCCTCTTATAGGGGCTGGCTGGGGGTTGGAGAGCAGACAGCCAGTATAGGTTTGTGGGCCTGCTCGCTCTCTCTCTCTCTCTCCTGCCCGCGCTCCTCTCTTCCTGCCGCTCCTGGCCTGGATCAGCCTGCCCTGCTCTTGCGCTCCTCTCTGGCTCCTCCTCCTCCTGGATTGGCCTTGGGGCCTCCTGGCTTCCTTCTCGCCTGCCTGGCAGCGGCGCGTGGCGAGATCAAGCTGCCTGCAGTTCCTGCGGGGCCCAGCCCACCCTCAATGCCGGATGGCTCCTCAGGCCGCACTCCTGGGGGGGCGTGGCTGCAGCAGGATCCAACTTCTGCAGGCAGAGTCGGCCCACGCTCCTTTTCCAGGCCCCGCCTCCCGCCAAAAGGCAGCAGGGCCACCACAGAGCCTGGAAGAGGAGCGTGGCCTGACTGCGTCCCCTCCCTGCACCCCTTCAGTAGCCGATTCTGATGTGCACCACTGCCTCCACCACTGCCAGCAGGCTTGGAGAGGGCCCAGATTTAAAATAAGCTGTGCTCGGCCAGGGGAGAGGGGAATGGGTTTCCCCCGGCCATTCCGGCTGGCGCTTGACAGAAAATCGTCACGTACGTCGGCTAGTTTCCCGTTCTGCCGGCCACTGGCCTCCCTTTAAGAAAACCAGCCGGGGAGCAGTAAGTGAGGTGATCATATTTATAGACGACACAAAAATATTCAAAGAGGCCAAAACACAGGCAGACTGTGAGGAATTGCAGAAGGATCTTGCAAGACTAGGAAACTGGGCATCTAAGTAGCAGATGAACATAATGCACATAGGGAAAAATAATCCTAACTACAGATACACAATGCTATTTGCAATTTCCCTTAAATAAGTCTTGAATATATTTTAGTATTATGTCCTATCTTCACCGCTATACATTTCCTATGCACAGATAGCTTAACTCGGTCCTTACCCCTAGACAGAAGAGGCCGCTTCTTCAACTCCAAATTTCACTAACATGTGAAACAATTAACTGAGTTTTACTCTGCATAAACTGAAGATTGCAGTGACCAGTGTAGTCTGGGCCACAGAAATAAGGACAGGTAAAATGAGAATAATTATGCAGGGCTGGCCAGCAGGTTAGCTGCTGATTCATATAGTCCTGACCAGTACTGACCAGAGATGAGAGAGAGCCAGGGGGTAGGAAAACTCCAGGGCACCCTTGCTTCAGTCAGAGTTAACCCTTTAGAGCCAGTGGACAGAATATAATAGAAGTTGTGAACGTGCAAGCTGAGCGCCAGTGGGCACAACAGCAAACACATACTATGCAACATAAAAGCAAAAATACTATGCAACAGAAAAGTATGCACATAGCATCAGAGACAGAAACAGAAAAGCTGCAGTTGAAGAAGAAGACTGTGAAAGCAGGACAGCGGTGAATAAACAGGAAAGCACTTGTGGAAACAGGACAGTCTGATCAGTTTCCAAGGTTTTTTCTGACCTATTGTTAGATCTTTTCTTGAAACAAATTTTTATCACTAAATATTTTACTTATGAAATGTTCTCTTATTTTTTGAAGATTGAGGCGTACTTTTTTTTGTGTTTAATGTTTGTTATTGTAACCTTTTCTTCGGGTGACCCCCCGGAATACTAAGGCACGCAAAAGTCCCCGGGGGCCACTTTTATACCCAGACCTCTACTTCTCTGTTCCTCTCCCTCGCACCGTACGACTCTCCAGCGGCCTCGGGGTCCGTTCCGGTGGAGAGGAGGATACACGTCTGGGGAACACTCTGCTCGTGGGGTGGGAGACCCACTTTCAGTCTCGGCACATACCCTCTCTCTCTCTCTCTGCTGGCGTTCTCTCTCCATGGGCTCAAAGGGCTTATACCGAGTACTGGAAGAACAGGCAGGACAGCTCGAAGGGTGATCCACTAAGACGTAGTGTAACAAAAGTAACCGCCAAGCCCATTGAAAAAATAAAGATCAGGAATCTTCACGCAAACTCCGCAATACTTGTTATGAACTTGAAGTTCTCTGAGCAGGTATCCCTACCACAGCTCGAGCCCTGGAGAGCCACGAATAGCTCCGGCTTTCAGGACATCCTCGCTGACTTATGCATGGCACAGATTTGCATGTGAGGGAGGCAGTGCATGCAGATCTCCCCTCATGCATATTCATTGTGCATGTCCTGAAAACACGGCCTGTTTGTGCCTCTCCAGGACCGGTGCCTGCTCCTGGGGGAAGGGACTTAGGGCTCGTGGCGAAAAGGCCAAGTCTGAGTCCGTCTAACGGTCCTCAAAACTCTGCGCCTTGAATGGCAAAGGCCCCGCTCGTCCAAAAGCAGAGGAAAGCTGCTCCTTCTCTCAAATAGATGCAGAAGCCACCCCCCCTCTTCAGCTGGGCAATGGGGCAGGCACAGCCCCCAGACTCCCTCTCCCTCAGGCAGGGAGGGTTCCCTCCTGAATCTGGGATCAGGTCCAAAAAAATCCAGAAAAACCTCCTCTTCACCCAAATCAGTCTGTCCAGAAGCTCCTTCCCTTTCTTCTCCAGGCTGGAGGGGCCTAGCCAGGGTCCTCCACCGAAAGCCTTTCACTGTACAACTCCAAGAAGCCACGCACTGCCCATGCTGAGGCCCCCTGTACATAGGACAGAGCTGACCAGGCCCAGGCTATGCAAGGATGATCTGAAAGTTGGTTAAAAAGGGACAAGCTCACTGGTAAGGGATCAGACTATCCCTCACATTATACAATTGTTTGAGAAATGTAAAAAATGATTTGGTTCCTTTAGATGTTGGATTAGTGCCTCTTTCAACATTTATTTGTGACAGTGAATTATTTTTTGGCTGCACTGTAAAAAAAAAAAAACCCCAAAAAAACATGCCCCGAGCAGAAAAACTGCTGTACAGACAGAAATGCCACCAGTCAGTCCTATGCAGCGCCTCCTAGTGGCCAAGCACTGAAACTCAGAAGGCCGTTCATTGCTGTTTCCACCTCTGGCCGCTAGATTGGGCTCGTTACAACCGCAGAAAAATGCTACTGGGTTTTTAATTTTCTTTCAAATGAACTCTGTTTTCCTGCTTTGCATCCTCACCTGTTCTGTAACCTAAAATGTCACAGGAGTGTATTTTCCTTAAAACACGATGTGCAAGAGCTGGTCGCGTTTCTGCTGGAACAGCAGCTGGGGGATGTGCAGAAGGAACACCTTCACCTGAGCCTGGGAGGGGAAGAGCCTGCACAGACCCAGAGCAAAGGTAAGGGGCAGAGCTGAAAAGCCCGTGTGCAAGCCCCGGTGGCGGATCCTCCAGCCTCCCGTCCAGGCCCTGCGGAGCTTTTGTGACAATCCCAGGACCAGAGCCCAGGGCGGGATCACACTCTGCCTGGCGTTCCTGCATAAACCAGTGATCTCTCGTGACCTGGGGAATACATAATCATTCAACTCTGTGGTTTAAAACTGCCCTGAATCCCCAGATAACCCCCAGGGAAACAAAAAGAGCCCAGGGTGAATGGAATAGCAGAAGCCTGTACATGGGGCAGGCAAAGTGCGCAGACGGTATATCGAGGGACTGAGTTTGCAATCCTAAGGTTCACAAATCATTAACAAAACTTGGGAACACGCGGGGCAACGAGGCACCAGGAGCGTCCTCATCCGCAGTTCATGAAAGTGTCCCAAGATTCATCTCCTTTTCACCTACGCAGCGCAGATCCAGATGTCGCTTCTAGTGCACGCTGAGAGTCCCCTTTCAGGGCAGAGGTAGGCTCTGAAGAGGAATTTTCACCTGAGCTGTCTTCAGACCCCTCTCCTCCACGGAGAGTAGGGCTTCATCTGAAGACCGCTCTTTCTCTGATGGCCGTGGCCATTCCAATTGCATGGCAGGTTGAGGAAGAGTCAAGGAGCTCC
This sequence comes from Rhinatrema bivittatum, assembly GCF_901001135.1. Lineage (NCBI taxonomy): Eukaryota > Metazoa > Chordata > Amphibia > Gymnophiona > Rhinatrematidae > Rhinatrema > Rhinatrema bivittatum. The sequence goes on from NC_042621.1 coordinate 303,508,396, forward strand.
TGTTCAGCCTCCTGAAGTACCTGTGTGCCCCAGAAGCGTTGGCGGCAGTGGTTTGCTCTTGGCAACCATTTGGCTTCCATGACAAGCGAAGCTCTAAGCCTCACACTGCTACAGTCCAAAGCAAGGGTGGCTTTTTGACTGAATCCAAAGATTATGCTCGGCGTGCAGTCCTTATTCCAGAAGGCCTCCCTGTCATTGGGAGGTTGAAATTTTACGCAAAACATTCATGTTCCTCTACTTTTTGAAAGGCTACGTGTCCAAAAATGTTCTTTTGTGCAGTTTTTATGTGCAAGTTCAAATTTGTGTGCTACAAGCTAGTACAATGAAAATAAGATTGGAATTTCTTGTGCGCACTATGTTTTTCACGTGAGTGGGGTTCATGGCCTGTGAGGTACACACAGCTTAGAGGGAACAGTGTCATTGAACCATTGTAACATCTGACAAGTCCTTCAGATCATTTCAGAGGGCTACAGATTATCCCTCCAAATCACTCATCCAAGAAAGTACTGACTCTTGACAAACAAACCCCAGGACCTGCTCAAGTTAGAAATCTCGTCCCTCTTGAAGGCCAAACTGTTTGAGCTTGTCCCACCACAGGAGAGAGGGTAGGAATTTTGCTCCAGGTACTTCTGGTTCTCAAGAAAACTGGGGGATACCATTTCATCCTCAAGTTTAGGACCTTGAAAAAGTATCCTGTGACAGAAAAGTTTGATGGTTACCCTGGAAACCTTAACACCGTACCAAAAAGAAATTGGCTGTCTGGATTTGAAGGAAGTGTACGGAGATATTTCCAAGTCGCATGAGGTATCTCAGATTTTGTTTTAGGGAAGCACCACCTTCAGTTTGGCAAACCACTTTTGTTTTAGTATCAACTCCATCCATATTCACAAAATGTTTTGCTGTCATCGCATTTTTATGCAAATTGGGGATTTATGTGTTTCCCTATATGGATTTACGTGTTTATACGTATAATTGGCTGATCTAAGGCACTCTCAGGCACAGGTAGATGAATCCTTGTAAAAAAACGCCCAGTACTGGAGTTATTAGAGTTCATTGTCAACTATCCCAAGTCCAAACTGAGCCTGACTCATCAATTGGAGTTCATAGGGGTTTTGCTAGACAGGACTCAAGCCATGGCTTTTCTCTCCACTATCAGAATCTCACACTTAGGGGCAGATTTTCAAAGGGATATGCACGTACCCCCCAAAAACCTGTCCCAAGCTCCCCTTACACGCGCCGAGCCTATGTTGCATAGGCTGCCGGCGTGCGCAAAGCCCCGGGACGCGAGTAAGTCCCGGGGCTTTTCGGGGGGGGGGGGCATGTCACGGTCGGTGTGTCATTGGGGTCGTTCTGGGGGCAGGGCTGCGGGCATGGTTCCGGCCTGGGGGTATGACCGCGGCCTCCAGACCAGCCCCCAGACTGGAACATGGTGCGCCGGCAGCCAGCCCGAAGCGCGCAAGTTACGCCTGCCTCAGGCAGGCATAACGTTTGGAATAAAGGTAGGGGTGGAATTAGGGCTGGGGGGTGGGTTAGGTAGGGGAAGGGATGGAAAGGTGGGGGGAGGAGGAAGGAAAGTTCCCTCCGAGGCCGCTCAGATTTCAGAGCGGCCTCGGAGAGAACGGAGGCAGGCTGCTCGGCGCACACAGGCTGCCAATGTTGCGTAGCCTTGCGCGCGCCAACCCCGGATTTTAAAAGCTACGCGCGGCTACGGTCGAGTGAACCGGTCGCGTGAACAAAAGTACGCGCGGGAGTACTTTTTTTAGTGTGTGCAGTAGAGGAAGTAAGGCAAGGTCAGCAAACATGTTACAATGGCTCAGAATGCACACACATTATGATAAGAACATAAGAAATTGCCATGCTGGGTCAGACCAAGGGTCCATCAAGCCCAGCATCCTGTTTCCAACAGAGGCCAAACCAGCCCACAAGAACCTGGCAATTACCCAAACACTAAGAAGAACCCATGCTACTGATGCAATTAATAGCAGTGGCTATTCCCTAAGTAACCTTGATTAATAGCAGTTAATGAACTTCTCCTCCAAGAACTTATCCAAACCTTTTTTGAACCCAGCTACACTAACTGCACTAACCACATCCTCTGGCAACAAATTCCAGAGATTTATTGTGCATTGAATGAAAAAGAATTTTCTCCGATTAGTCTTAAATGTGCTACTTGCTAACTTCATGGAATGCCCCCTAGTCCTTCTATTATCCAAAAGTGTAAATAACTGATTCACATCTACTCGTTCAAGTACTTTCATGATCTTAAAGACCTTTATCATATCCCCCCTCAATAAATACATTATCAAGTAATCAGAAGTGTGATGTGCACAATCTCACAACACATTTAACGACACTTTCATGAATGTTAAAAACCACTTTCATACATATCAACATTTATTATAATGTTGTAAGCATATTGCTTTGCGATATATATCCCATACAATAACCATCACTTAAGAACCCACTCAACAGAATAGTCATAAGACTCCCTCCCACATTTAAAAAGACAAACATTTGTATAAACCCATGTCTCCAAAATCACCCCAACCCTATCAAATTCAATCACTTCTAATGAGATCAAAAACTTCTCAGTCCAGACCACAAATGAATCCCGGATCCAAAGAATGTCTAGTGGTTTCCAAACCAAGAGTCAGCCCAAACGTCTTTGAGGTGAAATATTCAAAAGCCCATACTCCAGTGGGCCATGGAAAGAATATGGATGTGGTCTGAAGCAAATGTTAATGATATTAAATCCAAACTTCAAATCAAAAAAATGTTGAGGAGAGTCAAGCGAAATCAATTATGGAAACACAAAACTTCCAACTGGGAAAACACTGAGGAGAACCTGCGTTTCCTGCCTGACATATTTCACCCTCCATGGGCTTCTTCAGGGGCTCCATTTTGCTGCTTCACATCCAATTTGGTAAAACCATAAAGTGATGACCGTTTAAACATTTGCAATCTCTTCTGTTTCATTCAAACCACATGATCATCTTTATATGAGGCTGTCATGGCTGGGAATGGGGTTGGCTTGGGAAACAGGCAGACTTTGGCTTTTTCACACACACAAAGCTTTATTAACAGAATAAAAACAGTACAAAGGCTGCGTACCTCAGCAGTCCTTAAATGCAGCTTCAAAAGTTGACTGTCTGTATGCTGGCTTCCTGCTTGCTCCCTGGGGCCTCTCTAACCCTTCTTGGTCCTGACTCCTTATACTGTGGTGCGGGACTAGTTTTTAAGGAGGATCGGGCCAGATAGCTGTGGCCAGTACCTTAAGGTGTTCTGAGGGAGTTTCCCAGACACTCCCTTACATACCCTCCCCTCAGCTCAGCCTTACCAGAGTGAGCACCTGCCTGTACTAGAGTCACCTTTCTAGACAGGCATTGATGTTTTCCTTTACTGCTCTATGTCATGTCTTGTAGCTGAAGGGTTGTAGGGCTAGGAACCACGTCATCACCCTCGCATTGGACTCCTTGTTCCTATTCATCCATAGGAGCAGTTGATGATCTGTCATGAGCGTGAGCTGCCATCCTAGCTGGTAGTATTGAAAGACCTCTAAGGCCCACTTAACTATCAAGGCCTCCTTCTCCACTGTTGAATAACTCTTCTCCCACGGCATCAGCTTCTGGCTATTCTACGCCATGGGTGTTCTTGGCCATCCTTCTCTTGGACTAAGATTACCCCCAAGCCTACCTCTGAGGCATCGGTTTGCATAAGAACATAAGAAATTGCCATGCTGGGTCAGACCAAGTGTCCATCAAGCCCAGCATCCTGTTTACAACAGAGGCCAAACCAGGCCACAAGAACCTGGCAATTACCCAAACACTAAGAATATCCCATGCTACTGATGCAATTAATAGCAGTGGCTATTCCCTAAGTAAACTTGATTAATAGCTGTTAATGGACTTCTCCTCCAAGAACTTATCCAAACCTTTTTGAACCCAGCTACACTACACCGTGAAAGGTTCAATGAAGTCCAGACTTATCAGGACTAGGTTCAGAGATAATGCCCCTTTCAGAACCTGGAAGCCTCTGCTTTGGCGGACTATTGGACCGTCTCTGGGGTTTTCTTCAGCAACAGTTCTGTGAGAGCTTCCGCCTTCTCTGAATAATTGGGTATGAATCTTCTATAATACCCTGAGAGGCCTAGAAAAGCTCTCACTTTCACTTTTGTTTGTGGGACTAGCACCCAGGTGATTGCTTCGACCTTCCAGGTCTACGGGTAGACCTTCCTCTTCCCAAGAGTATAGCCAAGATACTGGACTTCTTGCTCTTCCAGCAAACACCTCTTGGGGTTGGCTGTCAGTCCTGCTTTCCTCAGACTTGTTAGTACAGCCTGGAGTTGACTTAGATGTGTCCTCCACTCTGGTCTGTACACCATGATATCATCCAAGTAGGCAGCTGCATAACCTTGATGCAGCTGCCTACTTGGATGATGGGTGGTCAACCAAGCGCTGAAACATTGCAGTCCAAAAGGGAGGCCGGTGGACTGGAAGAGTCCATCTTGGGTAAAGAATACAATCTTCTTTTTTGCTGCTGGTGTGAAAGGCACCTGCAAGTATCCTTTCATGAAGTCAAAGCTGAAAATGAACTGGGCCAAACCCAGACATTCAATCATCTTGTGCACTCGGGCATCGGGTGTTTATCAAACTTTGAGACCTTGTTGACATTTTTAAAGTCAATACAAAAGCTGATGTTACTATCTGGCTTTGACACCAGTATGATGGGAGAGGATCAATAACTGTTAAGAGTCCTCTATAAATTCAAGCCTAAGCATTTCCTTTACTTTGGCCTTGATGACCCAGCGCCTGGCCTTGGGATTCTGATACGGCCGCTTCCCCTTGACAACTCCCAGAAATGATGTCATGCTGCACAGGATTGGTTCGACCCAGTAAGTTGGAGAAGACCATCCTTGTTTCGCTTCATTAGCTGCTTTAATTCAGCTTCCTGGGCGGTGGAGAGTTCCTCTCCAAAAGGAACCTGGATTTGAGCCCCGTCAGGGAGAAACTCTGGCCAAAGTCTTCCTCCTGTACCAGTCCGCTGACTGCGGCAACCATTTCTTTAGAAGATTTACGTGGTAGATATGAGTTTTCTTTTGTTTATGTGACTGGGCTATTTTGTAGTCAACTGGGCCTCTCTAAGACTTTGTTTGGGCCTTGCCAGCGGGATAATAACTTGTTTTCCGAAGATGGGAAGAGGACCAGGACACGGTGTCCGAGCTGGAACATACACTGAACCATGGAGCAATTGTACATCTGGGTTTGGGTAGCCTGAGCCTTCTGCAGGCATAGGCGGGCAGCTTCCCCAGTCTTTTTCAGTTGTTCCTGCACCTGGATAACATAGTTGACTAGGTTCTACTTGGGGTTCAGCTTCTCTTCCCAAATCTTGCGAGCTGTGTCCAAGATTCCTCTCAGTCTCCTCCCTTAAAGTAGCTAAAAAAGGGGAAAATCTCATCAGGAACTGGGATACTTCATGGACTGTGAACAGCACATAGGATAGCAGCAAGTCCCAATTCTTGCTGTCTTCGTCCACAAATGTTTTCAAACTTTGTTTGAGCATTTTATTAATGCACTCAACAAGGCCATCAATCTGCAGATGATACACCGAGATACTCAAGTGTTTTTACCTCAAACAAGGTGCAGAGTTGTTTCATTACCTTGAAAACAAACGGGGTCCCCTCATCAGTCAAGATTTCCTTGGGCAGTCCAAGATGGGAAAGAACATCCATTAGAGCGGTTGCCACCATCTGGGTCTTTATATTCAGAGGCGGTACTGCCTCTGGATATCTCGTAGCATAGTCAGGGATAGAGTACACCTCAGTGCAACTGGCACTTTTCATCAGTATGTGGACGGGAGACGGATTTCTGTGTAACTCTTAGTTACAATAGTCCCATGGCGCTTGCTTCATTTGAAGTTTCCCATCATGGAACCTCAGTGTGCCTGTAACACAGCTGATGGAAATCCCTTTCAGCCTCTGAAGTCCTGTGAACTCAGGCATCTGACCTGGAAGATTGCATTTTGGTGGTGGTGGTTTTTTTCAGCATGCAGTGTGGGAGGGCTTCAAGTCCTAGAAACTAGGGGTGTGCATGGTTTTTTTGTTTCCATTTTATCAAATTCATTGGCAGGTGGGTTTTTGTTTTGTTTTATTTTGATTTGGGATCCTGCCCCTCAACCCATGGAATCTGCTACATATTTTAAAACACCAAATCATCTGATTTAAAAAAAGAGCTGCCCCCACACCCCCAGGCTTTCTCCTACCCATCTGGACCCCACTGAAACGCCATAAGAGCCCCCCACTAATATACCCACACTCTCCGGTAATGCCCTAAGACCCCCCACTAATATACCCACACTCTCCGGTAATGCCCTAAGACCCCCCACTATTATACCCACACTCTCCGGCCACCGCCATTTTGAAATAAGGAACAAGTGGGGAAGAAGTAACGAGTTCTCTCTCTCTGCGGACCATAGACACTACGGGTGAGCTGGGAGGGGGGTCTAGGGGAAGGGCTTTTTAAAAATCTGCTGGTTTGGAATTTTTAAAGCGGGAGCACTTATCGTCAGCTAGGGAGGCAAAACACAAATGTAATTTCATTTGGTTTTTTTTTTTCTTTTGTTTCATTCTTAAAATGAAATGAAACAGGGAACATTGTTGGCATTTCCTGTTTCATTGGAGAGAAATGCAGCTTCCTAGCAGTAACGTAGCCACCTCGTGCTAAGTTTCATCACGGCAGGTGGTGCTAAGCCTGAGGTCGGGATGGACTTCCACGTCAGTCGGTCAGTCGTCCTTCCATTCTCTTACCAAGGCCACATGCCAGCACCTTCTGCCCGGGCAGACGAAAGCCCCGTGGCAGTGCACCCAGCTCGGATTTCCTGCACCCTGATTGCATCGCAGACTGGGTACGTTGTGGCCCGTCTGAGCTCGACTGATGTAGAGCAGCTGCATCGTGGAGCTCAGCCCACATTTTCACATCGCCTTCTGCTTTGGAGACTCACTCCTGACACGGAAGCTCCCAAGACCGTCCATTCTCCCGGGGCCATTTCAGGGCGAGCCTTATGATGATTTAGGGTTCTCTTCCTGTTAAGAAAAAGGTCAGTTTTAAGCCATTAAATGTTCCACACTGCTGGCAGAATTGGTGTTTTCCCCTTTTATGCTCAGCTAGGGAGCCCTCTACATACGTCTCGGTCTCTTCCAAGAGAGCAAAGTTTCTTACCTGTAAGAGAAATTCTCTGAAGACGCAGAAATCCTTCCAAGCTTGTTAGTTTAATTTCAGAACTCAGGCTCTCTGCCTCCCTTGCCAAGGGAGGTCCCAAGAATGAGCTAGAAAGCTGGGCAAGTTAGCGCCATCAGGATGAAATCACCTGTACGAGTTTCCGTCGAGCACCTTTCTTCTCTGCCAGCGTGCTCTGGCTGGCACTGAGATACTGGAGCGATGGGCCTTCATGCAGAAGTCAGCCCTGACTTCCTATACAGGAACAGAAGGCAAAGTGCATTGACTCCCAAGTGCTGGAAAGCAGCACCTAAGAAAGAGTATCTGGGTGTCTAGTGCTGAACCTCCGACCAATCAAAGGATCTGAGTCTTCAGAGAAGGGTTAGTGAAACATTTCTAGTGGGCAAGTCATGCTGTGCGTTATTCACTGTCCAATTTGTACCACAGGCACTGGAACAGAAGCAGAACTCAAGACCCTGTCGAAAGCCAGGCTTCAGGCCAAGTACTTAAGACGGTAAGTTCACTGCGTGCCCGGTGCATGGCTATTCCCATGCCTCTCAGACCTAGATTCTGTGCACTAAAACATTAAAAGAAAACAGAGCCACGCCAGGAGCCCTCTCTCTCTCTCTCTCCTGTCACCACCTCTCTGTGTATCCAAGCCCCATGCACAAGATCGCAGGGTGAACCGAGACAGATTAAAGGTGCCTTGGGTCCTAGAGGGTACCCCAGCCATGCGCCCCCCCCCCCCCCCACATACTTCTATTGCCCCTACTGATAACATGACCTTGTCCGGGGATCCCAGGCCACTGCTCCATCCCCCTCCCCCAGAACATCAGTGAGAGCAAAGGCTCGGCCTGGGCTTCCATGAGGCATCTGTCGCTTGGTCTTTGTACAGCGACCACAGGATTGCGCTGCCGGCCTGGAGACCCAACCTTTTACCTGCGTCCCCCTGAGCGAATCAGAATGTTAAAGGCAAATTATGCTCCCCAATAGGCTGAAAAGAAGAGAAATGGCCTCTTTTCTTAAAATGATAATAACTTCCGCCAACCGAAGCCTCTGAGTGCAGTAACCACAGCTTAAGCAATTACCTGCTCGGACACTCGCACGTTTTATTAACCTGCTCTGAATGGGCTGGGGGTGGGGTTAGGGATTCCTTTTCATTTTAGGGTACCGTGAAGGAGAACACTGCCTCCGCCCCAGCGTGAAAGCAGAAGAGACCTGAAGACGAGCCTGCGCTGCTGCTCAAGCCTAAAGGGAAGAGCCGAGAAGAGTGGAGGCCACGTCAAGCTTCCCGTCCTCGCCTACCAACGCATTCTCTCCGCAGCTTGACGTCTGTCCCCTTCTCCTCCACCGCTAACGCCCGACTCCAGCCTTTCCACCCTGCCTGCTCCTCCACTGGCCCTACTCAAATCCAGCCTAAAAACTCACTTTTAAATCTTGACCACTTCTCTCCAAATACTTGCAAAGACCCTTGTTGTCATGTATGCTCGTCTTGGCTAGATTGTGAGCTGCGTGGAGCAGACACTGACTTTTATATGTATTAGGAATGTGCAAGCCAAAGAATTGCGTTTTGCTTCATTTTTTCGTTTTGCGAGTTTTTTGTTTTTCCATTTGTTTAATGTTTATTTCAGTTTTATTTGTTTCCCAAACCATAATAAACATAAAATAGAAATTTAAAAACCTCCAAGCAAATACAAAAAAACCCAAAATGCACCTTTCCGAGGCTCTCCAACCCCTTTCCTTCCCCCCCTAAGAAAGCTGCAGGGCCCAGGCCTATCCAACTGGGCTGATCCGAGCTGAAAGGAGGCCTTCCCAGGCCCTTCCACCCTCCCCCCCCCCCCCATGCCCAGCAAAGAAAGCTGCAGGGCCTGGGCTGACCTGAGCTGAGGCGAGATTAATCAGGGCTGCCAGAGCTGGGGACCTTCCCGGTCCCCACTTAGCCCTTCTGTGGGGGTCCCCAAGATGGAAAGGGCAGGAGCGATACCCTCTCCCTCCTTTATAAAACGGCACTGAGAGACCCCAAAGCCAGCACCAAAATGATGTTGCTTTGACGCTGGTCTCTGGGCCATTAATGTATTAAAAAAAAATGTCCTTTCAGTTCAAATGTGCCATTCATTTAAATCAAATGCACATCTCTCTAATAGGAATCTGTACAGCGCTTCATAGGTCTAGAACTGCTTTGAAAACGTATAAGCAGGAGGAGCAGTCGCTGTTCTGAACGCTCCTGGTTGTGTGCACAAGTTGCAGGCTGCAGCAGCCTCTACAGTCAGAAGTCAGAACCACAGCTGAGGAGGCTGCCAGAGCTCCTGGTGGCTGCTGCGGATGGTCGTTCCGAGATGTCATTCAGAGAGGAGTTGGGTTCCCAGGACTGCACTGACCTGGCTTTGAAGATCTGGACGCTCAAATTACATAACCACAAACCAGTTGTATTGCCAGAATGCAAGTGATACATCCCACTTGATTTTAGCAGGAATAGAGCACCAGGTTGGTGATTGTATCAGGTTGAAGGCATGTGAAGGAGGGGATACTGTTTGAACTTGGAAGTTTAGGAACCGCATGCTGACTAAAGGAAAGACTTTTTCTTTTGTTGATTTGGAACCAGCTGGCTGGCTTTCTGTTTCTCGTATTGTTTTGGACCAGCAGATGGGATGGGGGAAGGTGACATCTTGTGATAGGTCCA